>NC_056746.1:620566715-620866715 GCF_019279795.1 Protopterus annectens | reverse complement strand
GTGGTATCCAACAAGTAAAAGGACATGGCACCCTGTTCCATCCCCTCAGTAGCCAAATAAATGTGTACAGTGGCCCTGTTGCCATGTTCCTCACTGAATGCCTGCAACAACTGTAGAGTCTGCAAACCTACCCCACAAAGGGAATACCATGTCTTATACAGATGCTCTGTATGGACAGATGGCATTAACTCCACTGAATACCCATACCATGCTGTCAATGTAGGTGCAAGCACGACCTCAGTTACATAGCCAGGTCTCACCAAATGAGAGAAGGAATGCTATATCAGAAGATACCAATATGACCACACAACATGCCCTAGAGACCTCAAGTACACTTCTACATGTCAAATAACATGCATGTGGGATGTGCACAACCCAGACATGGGAAGCAGTGCACATCACTGGCCACTCACAATAGTAACCCAGATGAGTGGATGGTGAATACAATACCCACCCCTGGGGACCATTCCAGGGACTACACCACTTGAGCCACACTGGGGACTACTGTCATGAGGCCTGATGCCAAGGCATTCCCTTGGCCTAGCCTTGTAGAGCCTTCAGGCTCATTCACCTACTACACACCTGTGAAGCAATGAACCTATGGATCTCAGTACTGGCAAGTGTGTGTGTGTGTGTGTGTGTGTGTGTGTGTGTGTGTGTGTGTGTGTGTGTGTGTGTGTGTGTGTGTGTGTGTGTGTGTGTGTGTGTGTGTGTGTGTGTGTGTGTGTGTGTGTGTGTGTGTGTGTGTGTGTGTGTGTGTGTGTAGATGAATGATTTTGAAGCCATTCACACTCACTACACCTCCCATTGCCCTACTTTAGCACGCCGGCTTACGTCAGTCACCTTGAAAAAAACCTTTTGCTATGTTTCAGCCCTTTAAACTGTGATAATGTGTGTGTTTGTGAGAGAATTTGTGTGTCTTTGTTGACACCTGATTTTTTGGACATTCACACTTACTACACTTCCCTTACTCCTCCTTTAGCACTGCTGCTGATGTCACTCACCTTCAAAGATACATTTGGACGGCTCTCCAACATGTAAGCTCCGTGGTGCATGCGATGACTGCGTAACACTGTAATAGCAATACATAGCCAAGTAGGGGTTTGAAATTCAGAACTGGCAAGTGTTTGTGTGTCATCAGTATCCTGTGTGGGTGTTGGGGTGATTGTCTAATGACAGGATCCATTGTAGTGTGGATTTTGCTACATTATTATATTGAGAACCTATATTTCCCAATGTCCACATTACAAGGCCAACAGTTTTCAAACACTGTAGAGGTTGTTGTAGACAATCCATGGCCATAAATGCCTACTGCCATGTGCAATTACTATGTGACAGTATGGATTAGTTAACAATATAGGGAACCATTATAATACCAAGTTACCACTCTCCACCGAAGGATCATACCCAAACATGCTTGGCTCTTTCTTTCTTCCTTTCTTACTTTCTCTCTGTCTCTCTGTCTCTGTCTCTGTCTCTCTCTCTCTCTCTCTCTCTCTCTCTCTCTCCCTCTCTGGTAAATGTGGAAAAATACATCTGTTTTACATAGGTAGGAGCTTGACTATTGTAGGTAATGCTCATGATCAGCTGATGGCCTGTGCACGAATTGGAGTCCCCCACTTGCTAATTGCATGTGGAGCAGCTGTCCTATAGCCAGTTGCATGGAAACACACCCCTATACCGAAGCACGTCATGTGGGTATTGGCCCTTTTCCTTCACTGTGAGCAGGACTTCATGTGGGTGTCTGACAAACAGCATCACAGAGGGTAGTTGGAAATACCTCTTACAACAAACACTGTGGAGACAGGTGAACAAACCGGAGGGGGATATTCCAGACAGGGGGACAGAATGTAAGTATTGCTGTTCTACATTTGAAGTAATGTTGGTTTGACAGGTTTTATGTAGATATGGCTGTTCTGCATGATTTAAAGTCTGGCATGACAGTGTTATGTGGTTGAGGAAACTCTCACCTGTAGGGCTATCTGCAGACTGGCCAGAGTTTGTAGTCTTAGATGTGATGTGTTTCTCACACATTTTCTGTCTTTAGAAATGCAGTAGCATACTCTGATGACTGCAGTTAGCAAATTGTGACATCCATGTGTGTTACTGACTACATATGCCTCAGAAGAGATATGTCACAACAAACCCTGTTACACCATCAGTTTTCTCAGTTTATCATAGCAATATGTCAATATTGGCCCTGTGTTTGTGTCTTTGTCCCCCAAGTCTGTCACCCTTTGTCCATATGTCATGCAGTAAGAGGTGCATATGTACAGTATATCATTATTTACTGACATCATTCCTGATAACAAGCCAGTGATATATCAGACTGCCAGACATGTTATGTATAGTAGGCCTTATATTTGAGGACAAAACTTGGACATTCTGTTGTAGTCTGTACAGTAGTGAGGTCTGTGGACATATGGTGATTGTTGATAGAGTATCAGTATTGTGTAGCAGTGTATTGTGAATATGTTACTTGGCCTGTGTACAGACTGTCGTACATGTCAGTGTTCTTGGTCCTGTTCTATCTGATGTTATATGCTGCTCCAGTCTCTGGTACCGCATCAGCATATATGTTTGTAGGGCCAGATTGAGACATGTCCCATACAACAGTCAGGCATCAAACTACACTGTGAATTTGGCCAGTATATGTAGGGTTAGTGTGTGAGTGGCAAATATGAGGATTGTTCTGTTCACACAGTCCATATACTGCACTAATAATTAGGCTTAACATAATGTGACTCTGACTGTGTTGAGATTGGTTGTGGGTATGCACTTTCACACTGGTGTCTGTTACTCTGTGCTGTTACATGCCTGTAGTGCCTGCTATATTTGCAATTACATGTGTATTCCCCCATAGGAAACTTGGGTCAGTGTTGTGGCAGTCTGCCTGTAGTTTACACAGTGCTTGGTGACATGCCTAGCAGCTCATTGTATTTACCTAGTGTGATATTATGTCCAGATATTTGTAAGGTGTACTGTTCCCTGGTCACCATACGTGTTGTGTATTTCTGAAAAAGCAGTGAGATGCTGTGAAGATGTATGTCACTAACTAGTGGGAGGTGTGTGGGCTTGGGACCTCTGCTCCTCCAGTTAATATGTTTTAGGACAGACAGGAGGGTGTGAATGCTTCAACTGTGTGAGCTTATCTACTCCAGTATTTGTGTTATATCCCCATTTTCATGGCTATAAACATCCCCTTTGAAAGACTTGGTCCACACGTATTACACTAAGGAGTTCTGTGTATACCTGTGGACTGAACAGATTGTTTCAGACTGTCCACGTTTATTGGTTATATTTCTGCTGTATTGCACAGGATGATTACTGTGATTTGTGTGGTACTTCGCTATGATGATTTTATGAAGTCTGTCAGTAACTGATGGCGTACATGTCAGATTCAGAAGAACCTTCCTACACAACATGTCTGTTGACACAACCCGTTACTGTAGCAACATTCTACATTTATAACTATAGTACTTACATTATGTTCTCTTGCACTAAGAGGTTGTGAGTTATGGTGCTGAGGTATGACTCCACTACATGTTATGGGCATATGTTTTATATATATATATATATATATATATAGATATGTATATATATATATATATATATATATATATATATATGGTTTACTATCATAAATTCGAAAGTAAAAATAAATTATGTCTTTATTTTCGAATTTATACATCGAAAATGAACATTTTCGAATGATAGTAAACTCGAAAACAAGGGTGTATTGTCGACAATGTAACTTGCGACATTTATGGCGATACACAGCACTCACCCTTCCCATAATCACCTACCTACCTAACCGAACACACAGTTATGCAAGGGGCTCACCCCCTAACTTAATATTCCAACTCGAGATCGCACTACAGCGAGGAAAGGGATGCATTCCCTACCCGCACTGTACCGCGATCCTCCCATGACCGAAAGTTAATGCACAGTGCATTCGGTGCAAACTTCGCTCATGTCACCTGTAATATGAAGTATTCGAACATCTGATGTTCGAGATACTTTATAGCAAATGCTGCGTCGACATAATGATAGCAAACCATATATATATATATATATATATATATACACACACACACACACACACACACACACACATATATATATATATATATATATATATATATATATATGTATATATATATATATATATATATATATATATATATATATATATATATATATATATATATACTAAGAAATGAACGTGACAATAACAGCATTCAAAGAATAGTAAATCACACCAACAATTCTTGTAGTACTTTAATACTTTTGTCTTATTTATTATCAAGACTTCTTCAGAAAGACATGTTTCATAACTGTGAGCAACCATTTTCACTTTGCTGAAATATGATGATAACAACCAGATGCTCCCACCACGAAAACAGAAAATGCTTATTTTCAACTCAGAGTTCCTGAACAGCCAACATAACACAGTCAATGAGATAAAAACGGTTCCCTTCTGTTATAGTCACGAATCCAAAGTGTAGACACAAAACAATTTTAATGAGTAAGCGCTTTCGCGTGGTCACCACCACGCTTCATCAGACAGTGAAATACATTATTTCTAGCAGTCCATTTGGGCTTTTCTAAATGACATCTCCAAAGTAAGGCTGGATGGAGGGGAATATTTAATGGTCACCCTAGATGTAGAAGCACTCTACACAAACATCCCCCATGCCAAAGGACTGACCCTCACCAGACAGTACCTGAACAGGCACTCCAACCTAAGCGGGACTAAGATTAATACTGTATGCAGGTTAACAGAAGCAGTATTAAGAAATAACTTCTTTCAATTCAATGAAAAGATTTACCACCAACAGAAAGGGGTAACCATGGGGTCCAAAATGGCCCCGGCATATGCAAACGTAGTCCTCAGTGCCTGGGAAATAAATAAGGTTGAATCGCTGCCCAGGTTCAACAACACTATAATGTACAGGCATTATATTGATGATGTCGTTTTTGTCTGGAAGGGAGACAGACTTTCCCTGAGCAATTTTCTGGAAACCCTTTTCCAGTGTCTGGACTTCTTGACCCTCATGGTAGGACATATCGGAACCACCACTCAGTTCCTGGATATCCACCTAACTATAGACCTGGAAAGCAGACAGTTTGACTCCAACATCTACCGCAAGCCCACTTTCTGGAATAACTATCTAGAGTTCAGCAGCCAGCATCCCCATTTCATGAAAAAGAATATTGTAAAAGGACAATTCATCCAGTTGTCCAAACTAATTTTTAGGGATGAGGTTTTCATCAAAGAAGGTTTTTACCTCAGAAACTTGTTCTTGGAAAGGAAATACCCAGAGTATTTAGCGGACAACCTGTTCTAAGAGATCATACAGCACAGACACTCCAGGTACCCACCGATCCTGGAAAAGGGATTCACAGCAAGGGCACAGAACGGACTGAACAAAAACGACTGGGTGGCAAGTTTCCCCCTTCCAATGTCCACGGATATGTTCAGAATCAGTGGGGTCCTCACCAACAATTGGTACATCTTGGAAAGAGAAAAAGGTCTGACAAAGTTACTTGGGACATCTCCGAACTTTTGTTTCAAATGAACCTCTTCTTTTGGTGGTGTGTTCAAGAGGAATAAAAGCCCATCCCCCCTAGAATGAAATATCGACAGAACCTGGAATGTCTGTCTGTGGCAAGTGTGCCACCTGTGTACACATACAAAAAGACAACAATGTCACCTTCCCACACTGCAACAGAACTGTCCGTCTACTTGACCACTATGATTGCAACACAAAAAATGTACTCTACTGTGCTTTCTGTGAACATTGCAGGAATTTCTATATCGGCAAACTGAACAGAAAGCTGAGTAACCATATTAAAGAACACATTCCAGCAGTATGCAAACAGGACAGTTTGAATGCCTTGGCTAAACACAGTGCTATTTGCCCAAACTTCACAGGATTCAAATTCACAGCACTGGAAAAAATAACAGAGTTTGTAGGGGACATGGGCACATTCCTGCAAGTCTGGGAATTAAAATGGCAGATAGAACTGAGAGCTGATGTCTATCCAGGTCTCAATGAAACACTGAACAGTAAATGTGTACTTAAATGGTATAGACATTGAAATGTGATAGGGGTTGAAGTTTAACAATTGTGCAAGCATATTTAATGTGTTCCCTCTCTCCCTTACTCAAGGTAAGCCTGGACATCAAATGTGCGCTTAGAAGGTATAGAGATTGAAATGTGATAGGGTTTGAAGAATTGTGCAAGTGGATTTAATGTGTTTATGGATTTACAACTGTGCAAGTGAATATAATGTGTTTCCTCTCTCTCTGACTTTTGCCTCCTCCCACCCCCTACACACATGCTCCCAGTCATCAGGCTAGCCCCGCTGACCCCAGCAAGACCCCCCTGGTCTCACTTTTCACTCAGCCATTCAAGGGGTGGTACCATCTGAACCAGCCCACAGGCGGTACCATCTGCACTGACCCAGTCTTCTGGGACTCTCTATTATATATATTCTCCTACACATCAAACCCTGGTTCCACACTCCATGTCCTGGGTGGCCGCCAAACAGCCCCCCTCTCACGTCCACATCACATTCCTCCCACTCCTCCCTCGGATGGCATACCCACACATTTCTCTACACACACACTGATACCCAAGCATAACTGAACTCTGTACCTGACTCCTCCACCTTCATCCGTGCCCTTCTTTACTTACCTTTGGAGGCATGGACTCATAAGTTATGCAAAAAAACTATACCTAATTTCTGGGTTGCCCCATCTGGGATAAACCAATCTGAGTGTTAATATTAGAATTATCGCAGCATGACTCTCATCCTTCCCGGTTCCCCCATTTTTTTTTTGCTTTTGCACATGATCCCTTTTTGCACACAATCCCTATTAGTATGCACATGGCACCACAAGGCTATTACTGTCTGACCAATTTACCTTATGTAACTGCGATTGTAATGTTAATGAAAATGCACACATCACCTTGCCTGTTCACACTTTACTGTTGGAAAGGAACTGTTGTTAATTTAAATGGACTGCTAGAACTAATGTATTTAAACAAAGTGAAAATGGTTGCTCACAGTTATGAAACATGTCTTTCTGAAGAAGTCTTGATAATAAATAAGACAAAAGAGCTAAAGTACTACAAGAGTTGGTGTGATTTACTATTCTTTGAATGCTGTTATTGTCATGAAGTTCATTTCTTAGTTAAAATTTCTTCTCTTCATTCATTTTTTGAGTGCAGTTAATTTCAGTTGTGTGTGTATATATATATATATATATATATATATATATATATATATATATATGTATATAAATGTATATTTGTGTTTGTACATGTATACATGTATCTACATATGTATATAAATATATATATATATATATATATATATATATATATATATATATATATATACATATGTAACACAAATGTGAAATAAATAAATAAATATATCCATATCCTTGTTATGTGTAAACATGAGTGTTGTATATACCTTCTCAGATGTATTCATCCATATTTATCTGATGTTTATTTAGCTATAAAAACATGACTGATGCAACACTATTTTCACTAACAAGTAGTAAACAATTGTAGTAGTCAAAGCAGTTGTTCACTACTATTCAGTACCTGTACTGAATGATATATTTGAACAAGCAACATACATTTGTACAGCTCAAATGGCTTAGTGGTTAAGTGTGATGACAATAGTCTACAGAGTCCTGGTTTCAAGACTTGTAAGGGCTGTTTATTTTGTTGCTAGGCAGAACAAGGACTGTTGGATACAGAGTGGTTAAGGCAGTTCTGAGCAGCTTTAAGCAGGTTTGCAGAATGGTAAGTGGTGTTAATGTAGAGTAAAACAAAAAGGTGCTTACACCATGTAGGCTTCGCTTACCAGTGCGTACATCTGCTTAGCATTTACATTTAAGCAATGCTTACACCTGTTAAGCATAGGTCATACCTGGGAACCAGTGATCACATTCCTGTCTGATAAAATAGCAGGGTAATGGCATCTTTAATAAGTGTATTTAATTCCATGTACATAACATGCTTCCATTACAGTAGCAAGGGGTGTGAGTGTACTGTATGGGACACCTGCGTATACATGGCTAGTACCACAATATTTTCTCTTTGCATGCATTTCATACATGGGTAGTATCCCAGGTTATATGCAGTCACACTTGCATGTATTGTATCATTGCATTACTACTTTTAACAGTGCTTTTCCAAGTAAGAGTAGATTGCAGATTGTAGTACTGGACCCATACACTCCTGCATGCAAAGCTGGACTCTGAGTACTGACTATCGTGTTCTTGGTGTGTGAGCTGTATGTTATTAAGTATCTCCTGTTGGATATTGATCTGATATTTTGATATTAACTGTAGACTACTATGTGTTTAGGACATGCCATTGAGGGCTGCTATCATGTAGTAATGGCATACCTATCAGTGTTAGACATCTATCTGTCAAAACATTCATCTTAATGCATAACCTGTTGGCTATCTAATTTCTGTCTGTCCTCTGTACAGATGTGCAGATGTCAGGTATCCATCTTGGCTGCTTACAAGCAATCTATGATTGACTGACACTGACATGTCTGCCCAGCTGTGTTATGAATGCCACAGCTAGGAAACCCTCCCCTGTATGCACCACATGCCACGGATACCTCAACCAGACTACCACAGTCAACAGAACATGCTTGGGTACAGGTCTCTAACCCAGGCACTGGCCATGTTATGTAATATATGTTGCATACATGTCAGTTGGAGCACCTCACTGGCCCTCTGCAAGAGAAAACCAGATGATTGGATGTTGAATGTAACTGTTACCTTGGGGATCCCTCAAGTGGCATTGGTTGATAGATGGCCTGCTGACAAATGTCAGGTGGCATGATACCAGTGTACCGACATGCCCTACTCTTCTCATCTCTCCATGGACATTAGACTTTTACACACCTAGGAACACCTGCACCTATGGACCCCAGTACTGACAAATGCGTCAGTGTGCATTACTGAGAATAACAGTGTCTGTGTGTTTGTAAACTTGTAGTTGAAAATACTCTTAGGGCCTTCTCACCCACTACACCCCCATTGCTATACTTGGAAACAGTTGCTGCTGTAATTGACATTAAATGTACCTTGTTGCACTCTTCACCCTATGGGCTATCTGGAGCTTGCAGTACCAGCATAACACTGTTCTACAAATGGGTAGATAGGTGTGGGTTACCCCCTGAGTCCTAGCAAGTGTGTGTATGTGTGTGCAATTATGTGTGAGTGTGCATATTGTAGGAGACAGCATTCTGAGGCCATATTCTGCAAATACAATAAACCTTGCCATACAATATAAGGGATGGTGATGTTGCTGACATTAGGAGAGCTATGACAAGCCCTGACTCTACTATCCTTATGGCATGTGTAATAAATTCATATCCATGTAACAGCACTGATTAAATAGACCAGGGTTTATATTGCAGTCCTGGTCAATGTGTGATTGTGGGTATGTCAGAGCATTATCATGGGTTTCAGGAAGTACAATATCCAATGTGGGGTGTGGGTGCTGGGTATACTGTCTTTGCACCATGGGACCTCCATGACATGTCCTAAGGTCCACTGTATGAGGACCACTGTCATCAACCATACAGGCAACTGATTACAGTATCCAGCCCAATGATGCATGTATTGTGTGCAAAACCTCTGTAACAGAATGGACTCACTGACAAGGTAGTTAGCACTGCTAAACCCAGGTATGTCAAATGTGTCTATGACTGTATGTGTTTGTCAGTCTGTATATGGCAGTATGTCATACTATGTATTGTTCATTAACACCCAGTACATCCCCCATTACCATAATGTACAAGGCCTGGCAATGCTCTTCACTTAACAGGAAACTCAGGACACACCCCACTCTAAAAGCTCTGTGGTGTGTGCAGTTAAGGGCAAACACATTAGTAGCAATAAGTACCTAGGTAGGGGTTCTACTCTCAGTGATGCCAAGTAAGTGTGTGTGTATGTCAAAGGATCTACTTCAGTTTGCAGAAAATATATGTCCTATGAGATCATTTGTCCAAAAACAAACTGGTAAAAGGTAACAATTCAAAGCAATCATCTTGTGGAAATACATTCAGTCAAATCTAGTAGTGGATGTGTAAATGCCCTCTTCCCCACTGTACAGCTGAACAGTGATACTGGAGTTGGTATATATACATGAGTGTGGTTGTTGTGGGCACAGCCACCCACATTGGGGTTACTGTTGTGCGTATCCCCCTGCTTAGTGTGCTGTTATACTTTACAGTTTATGTTAACAGGTTAAGTAGCTGTTAATCACACTATGTGTGTTTCTACTCCACCCCACATCCTCCAAAGTGGGGGGCTGTGCAGCCCACAGCAGCACACCTATGTTTACTAACTCCAGGATTGCACTACATTGGGGAAGAGGACATATACCCGGCTAGTACTATTGTCAATGACATTAAACTGATTATTTACTGATGTGATGTTTTGGCAATTTGGTCTTTGTAGAATTACATAGGCCAAAATGAGTTCACTGCAAAATTAAGTACATCCATGTGAACAGTATTCTCTGTGTATTGCATCAACACCAAAGGCTCTGTCTGTGTGTGTGTTATTCACACACATTTGGTGTGTGCCACCCAGTACACTTAACATTGTCCACTGTAGAAGAGCTGCTTACATCAGCCTCCATGCACTCATCTGCATACACCCCTCAGACCTATCAGCCATATGGCACATGCAGTAACTGTTATACGGACCTGTTACTTGTGTTCAGCTGTACCTGGGATATGACACAGTCAATGTGTCACCACAGTGCCACACCCCTTGTAGGAAAGGACAGCAGACCAACTGACACATAGACACATAGAACACAAAAAGAATATGTTATAGAGACCATAATCAGTTAGTGTTAATAACAGCTTTAATGCATCATGGCTAGACAGCTACACACCCTGACATGTAGGGATTAATCAATCCAGCTGAAAACACGTTAAACAGCATTAAATTGCTAAAACTTAGTGCATTAACCCTATGTATCAGAACCATATTAGCAGGTCCCTGCATCAATGGTATAGATGACAGGTATGTGGCACAGGTATCATCATATGCACAGGCTGTGTTTTGGGTTTGCCAGAGGCCTGGGCTGAGCTGTTTGGTTGACATCATGTGTGTGGGTTAGGGGGTTCTTTATTAAATGGGCTGTGCAGACGTGGTGTGTGTAGGTATGGAGGTGCCCTAGCTGTGTCGGAGATGTGTGTGTGTGTATGTATGCATACATTTCTGCCATATTGCTGCCCTATACAGGAGTTTGTTGGACAGCTGCAGACCATACATGGCAGGGTGTACAGTTCACCATGTCCAGCCACGGACATGGGAACTGTTCCTGCCAGGGGTTCCATGGGCACTACCAGACAGAAGCCCAGATATGGTACTCTCCCTTGATGATGACACTTGTCTGCTGGATCTGTGCCCCTCTTGGGACCAGCCAGGACCACGGACATGTGGCCTGCTACATTGTGATGTGGACAGCACCACCCCTGCAGTACTGGTGCTGGTACTGCCACTATGGGAGCAGCTGTGAGTTGTTGCACATCCATGTAGATCTCCACCTGTTGGTGTTGCTGACCTATGTCCATGTGGCCGATGCCCTACTCCCACCACATGCTCTACCACAGACACCACATTGTCGAGGATTCCCACCATCTCACCCAACTGTCTATCCATGACCTCTGCAAAATAACAGTGGGCACCTGCAAAATCACAGATGGTGTCAATTACAGCAGGAAGAATAGTCCTCTGGAGCCTCAGACTATCTGTGGCGTAACATTCCATATGTGCCACCATGATGGCCCGAAATATGTGTCAGGTGACACCTGCTGTGGCACGTCTACCAGGGGCATGATGGCCAGAAGCCATCCTATGAGCACCCCTGTACATCTGCCTGTGTGGTACCTCACCAGTCATCTGGCTATGGCTGCTGTGTACAGACACACTTGCCATAGTCACCACACTTTCCAGTTCCATGCCACCACCCACCAACTGTCCCACAGCTATGGCCACTGGTGATGGGGTATGTATGTGTAGTATGACTGTGTGCGGGGATAGGGTGGATAAAAGTGAGATGTCAACCAATGGCACAGATTCAGCCCCTGACAACCCTGCCTGTGCCTCACTATGCCTATCATCATTGTCAGAGACTGTATGGACACCAACATTAGTTTGCCTGCAGGAGGGACCCTGAACCACCTCACCACCTGTGAGGGGCAGACAAGAAATGTAAATTAAGACCTGTACATTATGTTTTACTTCTACAGACATGCACAGACACAAACACACACACACACACACACACACACACACACACACACACACACACACACACACACACACACACGTGAGGTGGCACAAAGATATTACACAGACCTCTCATTACCCAACAGTCAATATGCATTACATATGGCACTCAACAGCATGCACTTCAGCCATACTCAATCCTTGTTACCAACATCATACATCTCTGTGATGCATGAGTTGTGTTAGTAGGTGATGCCCCTTCTCCTGGAATACACTGCACCCATGTACACAGTATTGCTGTGCACCTGTACAGCACACTGGCATGTACTGTGCACCATAACTCACAAGTGTACACACTATTGCTGAATGTGTATATGTGTGGCAGTTATATTTGCTCTGTTGCTTACAGCCCCCTATGTGTTTGACTGACACATACCTGGGATGATATGAGGACTGATGTCAATAATTAATGCCTGTCCTTTGATTTGCAGATCTCATCATCAGCTGTGCATGTATGTGTAATAAAATCCAGTTACACTGACAACCGTCAAAGCTTAATGCAGATATGAGGAGTGTACACACCCTTGTTGACATGCCAGCCTCATCTATGATATGCAATGGGGCCACAATACTGCATTTGTTAACATTACACACACCTGATATGTGACATATGACCTGTGCAGTCCAATGCAGTATCAAACAAATGTGTTAGTCATGCAGATGCTGAATGAGATACAATATGTGGTCTGCATAAGTGTGCACACCCTTGTTTAAGCACCTGTTAAGTGAATTACAGCAGTCACTATTCCTGGAAGGAGTATACTAGCATGCCCCATTGTCACTTGCCATTATTTGGTCACTCTGCCCTAAAAATGTCCCCCAACTCTGCCAGATTGCAAGATCAGCTCATGTGCACAGCCCTTGGAGGTCACACAGTGGCTTCACTGTTGGTGTAGAGTCAGGGTTATGTCTGGCACAATTCATATCCTTCACTGTGTTCAGATACAGCCATTCTTAGCAAGCTTTGGATGTATGCTTCATTTCACTGTTGTGTTTCAAGCCGACACCCCTCCCCATCCTCAGCCTTATTGCAGATGCTTGACAACTTTGGGCCACACATGAGTATTATTTTGCAGTGTTCCAAATTCCAAACACCATGTGTGCTGGCCTAGTTCCAGCTAATGAACAGCAAATCTAAACATGCACACTGGCACCAAGAAGTTAAATATGGGGGATGGTGGCCCTGAGGTGGTGTGAGGTGTTGCTTGTGCACCACATGTATCTTTATGAATACTGTCTGTAGGTTTGAGCCATGGTCTCATGACACCATTACACATTGCAACACATGCCTTTGGGAGACTTGATGTTATACTTATGCTACCTGTAGAGAAATCTGGATGATGTATCATGTGGAACAACTCTTCCATCTAATTACCCTAACCCATAGGCCACACTTATGCAGAATCCAGGCAATTGTCGACACAGGTACTGGTACTTGCTAGACATTCCTGCAAGTCCCTCAGTGTTGCTGCATGTTTCTGGGCAGCCTCCATCACCAGTTTGCAACATGTTTTGTCATCTGTTTTGGATGGGCATCTGTTTATTTTCTACATCAATGTTGTTCCATACGTCATACACACATACATGACTGTCTGCACTATTTGCCATGGTATATGCAATGGTGAGGTAAGGCTACTTTTGCCACTCCTGAGTGCTACCTTTTGAATATGGGATCCATTTAATGGTTTGTAAGACGTGTGCAAGCCATGGCTGCCTCGGTTGCAGGTGAGTGGGCAAATGTCACGGACATACTTCTTGCAGACCGTGACTTGGTGTGACATTAAGGCACTGTACTTGATGGAAGGTGTGTACTCAAGAAAAGTGAATGTTGTCAGTACATCACAAGCTGCTTCCACAATGTTATTTGGAGTGTGTGCACACATATGCTTCCAGTGTTTGTTAAGGTATGCATTCCCCATATTTGTTGTCCTAACATAGGATTCCATATTACACATTCATTGCTCTTGTTAGGATCACATTACAGGCTGTAAAATGTGTGGAATGTGGTACCGTGATTTGCTGTTGTTTATATCAGGACTAGTTGCCATTGTAATAGTGGTGTATACACTGTTGTAGCCACTGTATTAGGGTAATGTATCAGACATGTCCCTATTGTAGGCCATTTGTCCCACCATTATGTTCATCTCTGTTCACACATCTTGCACTGACAGGTTGTTAGGTATACTGCAGGACTCTTACATACCCTTCAGATATGCCACCATGGTAACCACTGTGATGCAATGCAGTTAACACCAGCAATAAGTGAACATGTACAGCATGCATTATGGGTTGGTGTGTTAAATGTGTGCATGGCAAATAGCATGGCCATAAAACTCAAATGCACAGGTACGAATAAACTAAGAATAAACACAAAAGCCGCACTGGAGCACAGAAAGCTGTAGTCACAGAAGAAGTGTAAACTGCTTAAGATACACAAACACTTTATTCACTTTTAAAATCCAGTTAAAGCGCTTTTCATCCACCTTAATAGGTAGACTTCCTCAGAACTTCACACAGTGTACTACATTCAGTAAGCTTAAAAACACTAAAGCAAGTACTGACAGCTGACATCAATCAAGTAATCATGATGTTTCAAGCTTAAATTTAAATAAAAAGTACACCCTCATAGGGAATTAAAAATGTAAACAACGTACTGGACCTATATAAAATTTAACAGTGCTCTTTCAACAAAACCATACTTTCCAACTACAAATAAAAAACTTGCAATTAGAAAAAAAATATATATAAAAATATAAATTAAAAGACACAAATGGTTTGAAACTTAGAACTAACTGTAATTCGCGTATGGTGGTTTACCTTGCACTTTGTCAACAATGTCCCGGTTTCTACGTTGGGAAAACCGAACGTAGACTCCGGGACCGTATTTACGAACATCTTTATGCAATTAAAAAAGTTAAACAAGAAAATGCGTTGGCAAAACATATTTCAATATGTAAGGACCATCATTTTAAATTTCTAATAATTGACCAAGTTGTAGATTAACATCAGGGAGTTCCTTTACACTTGTTATTAGAAGAGAAAGAATTGAAATGGCAGATCAAATTGAATTCTTACTCTTATCCAGGACTTAATGATCTGTGTTAAATTAGTTGTGTGTTAAAGTTAAAAAGCTTAAGAAGGTAAAATCAATAATATGGGTTGAAATGTTTTCTGAATATTTTAGAAACATACAGTGTGTGGCACTCTGAGCACATGCCTGTGTTCATGTAGGAGGCAAACTGTAATGTTCTCATGGCCCATGGTGACTTGCTGTTGGTGCCATTAGTGCCATTAGTCGGCATTATGTCCATGCTCACCACTGATGCAGGCAGGAGTGTGGGTGATGTGCATATCCCCCTGTACTAATGTTGTGGACAGGGTGCCACTATTCCCACCTATCCTGTCTACTGCAGGTTGCTTGTATCCATGGCATGTGCGTATGAGATGTGCTTACCGCCAGTACATGTTGACGTGTTACTTGCTCTGAAACTGAGTAGTGTAGACATGGTTGCATTTGGCCTTGGTGGTTTGGATATGTCTGATTTATAATCATAGTCAGCCTTACAGGAAGTCACCTGTGAACCTACATGCTTGCTCAGATAGAGGTACACTTGATTCCAAGTTGTGATCTGCACCTATGTGTCCCTGTACGGCCACTATAGCACTCTATTATGTGCTTTGTGTCTTGGTGCCTTGGTGCTGTCCACCAAGAGGGATTACTCTATCGTTGGTGGAGGATAGTTGTACAAGTAAGGTATTGGTGATTCCATACAGCTACAGTGGATATGAAGTGTACATACCCCTGTTACAATGCATGGTACTTGTGCAATTGGAACATGACCCCACAAAAGCACATGTCAACACAATCCCCACCTGTGATGTGTCCTATAGCCTGCTCAGTTCAATAGGTAACATAACAATCTGTCCTGTGGAAACATATGGGAATATATACTCAGCACAGTAAGCCAGTTGAATGTGTGGGCACACCCTTACACTGATATGTTGTGTAAACACCTGCTGAGATGATTACAGCATCCATTTATCTTGGTTTGTACTCTAATGTCATATCGCATCTTCACTTGGCAATGGTTGCTCACCTTCCATGACACAGCTTTGTTTCTTTTTCAGTAGAATTGTACAGGTTATGGGTCACATTTGAGGTGAGAAACTTTTTGACATGACTTTCTGTGGTTTCATTGGCATACAGCACACAGACATGATATTCCAACAGAGGTGTATACACTTTGATATCCGGTGTATATGGGTGTTGATATAGCTGTTAGTGGTAAGCATGGACAATGGGTCATAACACAGTTGTACACTTCTCTGATTACTACATGATAAGCATGCCTACTGTAATACCCACATCAGTGTCATGGCAATGCAACAATCAGTATCAGTGCACATTTTATTTTATTGTATTCAGTGACAGTGATATTACACACATGTGCAACATGCACATCCTATTTTTCAGACTGTTTATGACCCATGTTATTACTTCTGTGCCTTTCAGCTGAACATACACATACATACACATGCTCAGGGGATACCTGGTACACATTTGTGTTCTATGTCATTATAGCACATTGTATTTACAGTCTGGCAGCTCAATCATACCTCTCAACCTGTTATACCAGGACATCTGGTCATTGGTCCACATCACTGGGTGACAAAAGAGGGAAGTAAATTTTGATAAAGTATCAATATAGCTGCCATAACACAAGTATATGTGTAAGTGACTACAGATATCTGTGACAGCTGTGAACATTGTCCAGAGGAACACTGTACAGTTGAATGTTATTAATTCAATATATCACATGCAGTTTAACACACACATCTGCAACAGTGCTTTACTATGAACATGCCCTATATAGGTATCCTACATTTACAATACAAACATGTATAATACTCATATTCACAGGTAACATATGGATATGGGCAACATCCCTTTAACTGGCCTAGCAGTGGCACATACATGTCTGTTTGACAGAGACTCTAGTGGTTGCCATATGTGAGCTGTCCTTTCCCAGAGTGTGTCAGGTTCCTCAGCTGTGACCCAACCTATCCACCTCTTAGAGCATCACATGTGGACAAAGCCTAACATTGGGGGATATATAGGGACAGATCATAGATATGCCTATTACAAACATATGAAGTTTGTAGCAAGATACATTTCACTTTACCATGACTGTTCTGAAGGTGGTGGGGTCTTAAACTGATGTGTTTGTCATGACTTCATTACTTTCACCTTCGGCTATTTGCCAGACTAATATAGATGTTCAGAGGAACAGAACAAACACTATGATTGCTAAATCTTGACATTCTGTGAAGATCTGCACAGTTGCAGGTATGGCCCACTGCAGACAGAACCAGATGCTATGTCCATAGCATTTGTTCAGCAGGATATCATTACAGCAAGTATTGAAGGCACATATACATCTTTCATAATCATCTATCCCATTATTACAGACCAAGTATTAAATTCAATTACATGCTTACATGTTTCACATACCTGGTGTATCTTCAGGTTCCTTCTGTGTATAGGATGTATCCTTGTTTCTTATTTCTCTCCCTCTCTTTCTCTCTCTCTCCTTCTCTCCACTACTGGCATTGAGCTTGTTTGAACAGTTGAAGCATGGCTTTTGTAGTTGATGTTCATTTTCAAGTGATGGCCTCTGTACCAATTGCTGTTCCCCCCTTGCTAATTGCAAGCAGGCAGCTGTGTAGTTCTTCCAATAGCCAATGTCATAGCAACCCACTACTATAAATAACTACATCATATGGGTGTTGTTCCTTTTAACTTGCCTGTATGAAAGACATCCTTCCTGTGTGTGGGCAGTGGTGTTACAGACAGCAGGTAGCAATACCTCTTACAGCAGAACTTGTGTGCACAGTCCAACTACATGTTTGTATAAGGTTCTAGACCTACGGACAGTGTGTGAGTATTGCTGTTATATGCATTGAATACTGCTAGTTTTCAGGGTTTGTGTGTACATGCTAGTTTTGCATGGAACGCAGTCTGTCTGCATAGCTCTCAGATGTGAGACTATCCACATGATGGCCAGAGGAATGGCTGTTATGTTTTGTCTGTTTCCCACACAGGTCTTGTCCCTGACATATCAGTGGCATTCTCTCCGTTGATTGCTATCAGTACATGGCAACATCCATTTGTGTTTCTGACTTCATATTCCTGAGTAAGGGTATGTCACAACCAATCCTGCAGCACCAGCAACTTTCATAGTGTATAACAGCAATATTTCAAATATGGCCCCATGTTTCAGCCTCTGTCCTCCACCTATATACCAGGCTTTGTCCAGATGTCATGCAGTAAGAGGTTGATAGGTATGATCTATCATTATTTAGTGCTGACATTCCTGCTATCATTCCAGTGATGTTGTGGACTCCCACACAAGTTGTGGGGTAGGGTCCATATATATGAGGGCTACAGCTGGACAAAACATGTGTGACCCTGTACAGTCTGGAGGTCAGTGTATAGAGAACATTGTTATATGCACTTGTAAGACATTTTATGGGGGGTATTAAATGTTTTAACCTAGGCTGTTACAACATGTGAGGAATATCAATAAGAAGAAACATAAAGGTATATAGCTGTACTTTTTCATGTTTCACCATGGGAACAGTGGTGAGCTACAGCTTACTGTCTTGCACACAGTTCTGTTTGTCAGTATGATAATGACGTTTTAAGTTAAGCATTGTTATGTAATGGGTACATTTACATTGTGACAATTGATACTTTTCCTCCTAGGGGGTTGACTACAGAGTGTAACTGGAGGCTGTTGAACTACATCTGTAATTAAGTGTTGATTGAGTCTTATCTTCAAGGCAAGTGTGTTTTTTACTGTTGTACTACTTGAAGGCATTAGCCTAGACAGCAAAGTATGTTATGTTTTGCAGATTACTGTATCATATGTTTTCTTTGAGAGTTGCATTAATCAGATGTTATGTATTTTAAACACCTAAATGCTATAAGAAATGGCATAAACAACTAAAATAGTACACAAATAAACATTTATATGTATGCAGATTGTGTGTGGTGTCATGTCCTTTGAATTGTGTGTGGGTATATGTTTCATGCAATAATTCTCATTTGTAGGAAAGAATCAGACACTGGCCATTTGAAAAGGTGGCAACTGTAGGAATAATGGCAAATTGGTATTCTGTGCACCCTCTATATATACTCTCTCTCTTTCTATACACACACACACACACACATATATATATATATATATATATATATATATATATATATATAGATATATATATATCAATATTTATATATTTATATCTATATATGTATGTATGTATATATATATATATATATATATATATATATATATATATATATATATATATATATATATATATATATGTGTGTGTGTGTGTGTGTGTGTGTGTGTGTGTGTGTGTGTGCATCATTAAAATGTTTAGTGCTTCCACATTGTACATTCCCTATGGTAGACTGACTGTTCAGCATAAGTTAGAGAAATCATTCCAATATCTTACAGCTCAGATGGCTTAGTGGTAACTTGTTGTGCAGGGTCCTGGGTTCAAGACTTGCAAAAGCTGGTTATCTTGTTGCAAGGCAGAACAGTTCAGCTGTGGGGAAGGGATAATGGCAATAATTATAAGAGGTCCCTATTTTGGGCCCCTTCACCCCCATTTACAGTGTTTTTAGTCAGATGTTTTGCAGTGAGATGTTCAGAGTGTGGATCCGATGTCTGAATGCACTACACACACACACACACACACACACACACACACATATATATATATATATATATATATATATATATATATATATAGTTATATATACATATACATATATAGATACATTTTCCCTACTCTTGAATGACTGTGCTGCATGATATGTTTGAGAAAACATTACCCATATGTACAGCTGATGGCTTAGTGGTAATGTGCTGTGGCTATGGAGTGCAAGGTACTGGGTTTGAGAATTGCAAGAGCTGATTATTTTATTGCTGGGAAGAACAAGAGCTGTTGGATACAGAGTGATTAAGGCATTTTTAAGCAGTTGTAAGCATGTTGGTGAGGGTTTGCATGGTATTAAGCAATGCTAACATCCGATTAAATATGCTTACAGACAGTTAGCCTTAAAAGTGCTTAATCTGTGTAGGCATTGCATAGTGCTGAGCAAACAGGCTTAATTTCACTTACTGCTACTTAAAAGTGCTTACTCCCACTTACCCCCATTCTAATTTCTTTAAAAGAAAAGAAAAAGGGGTGATAGGAAAGTGGTGAAAAAGGGGGCACACAGAGGGAAAGACAATAGGGAAAGTAGCTAGGGATGCGCAGGATGGGTGTAGAGAAAGCCCATAGTTGTCCATTTCTTCTACAGCAACAGCTGTGCAGATATACTGAATTTAGGGGTATATTTGCACACTCAAACCCCTGAGAGAGGGGTGAGGGCAACAATAATGTGCTGTGAAGCCAATCAGACCAGATTACATGTGTCCAGTGGACATGTGTGCAAAATGGACAGCTATGTATGGGGTGATATTTTTTGGGGGAACTGATTGCCCTTTTTTTAAGGTGAGAGTGGGATGTTGGGGAAGGATAGTAGGTATATTTGATGAGGTAGGTTGGGTAGGAAGACAGACAAGACAGCATACAGGGGTGGTATATGACACATGTGTGGGGTAAACGCCTTGGACAGGGAGGAGTGTTTGGAAATCAGAAGCCCATGAGCCCCCAAATGGAGACAGTGGGACTGATGTCCCCACCCATGGGCAGTCACCACTGTACCTTCATGGCCCCCCCACCCATGGGCAGTCACCACTGTACCTTCATGGCCCCAAAGGTGGCTGTGCTGGGGGCTGTGCAGGAGGGGTAGGCTGACCCTCTAATTTGCCACATGGCCCTCAAGCTTGTATAGCAGATCTACAAACTCCTTTCGGAGCTCGCTATGCACCAAACACTGGACCTGGCTTTGGGTGACAGGATCCTGTTCACGCCCCTCTCCCGGGTGAGACGAGTCCCATCCCCTGAGGCGGTTCCAGGACCAGCAGATGAGGAGGTCCCGGGGTGGGTCCCAGATGTGCTGGGGTCTGGTGTCACGGCCAGATGAGGTGAGAGAGGTGTGTCCGCTGGGACTGGCCTTCCCAAATGTGCTATGGTGTTACAGTTTTAGAACATATGTTAGTAATAGTCAACACAATCCAGGATTAGTTATAACAGCATGCATAGATATCCCCATTAACCCAACACAACAGATTTGGAACAGTTGCATAGCAAACAGAGCACATGCATATATGGAACCACAGTGGCCATTACAATGGCATGCAGGTTACATTGATAACAACATGCCACTAATGATAGTATTTCAACATGGAACATTAATAGAAACACATTTCAATATTTGTTGAACAATAGGACATATGTCCCAACAGTAGGTTTGGTGTAAAACATATCCATTGATTTGTGTGTTTAGATTATTGTTGCAGATATGGTGGGTGGGGGGAGAGATGTCAATTAACAACTTGCATATCCTTGTAGTGCTCACAACTTTAATGATCATTGCTCTAATCATTATTCTACAGGTAGTATAATACCCTATGGCCTTGGTTTGGGCAGTGGTATGTTTGTACACAGTGTATACTTCCGCTGTCTTATAGCTAATTTCTACTTCTCTTTCTTGGTAGACCTGTGGAGGGAATGTTTGTTAAAACTACCTGACTGTTTCTACACATAGTCCCAAATTCCTAGTTATCCTAGGATCACTGGCCTCAAACAGATGCCCTATGCAGCTCGACTGAAGAAACTCCAGCTGTACTCGTTGCATACAGCCTACTCAGAGGTGATCTCTGCCTGACATACAAGGTCATGTCCAACCCAGAATTGATGGACATGCTCCACCTAAATAAAAACATATCCCCTCGAGCCACAATGTCTAGGGATCTATACCTCACCACAACAATAAATAAAATGTGCTGGAGGGATAGATTCCTTTCCCAAAGACTTCCCATGCTTTGGAACAAGATTCCAATCTACATTAGGCAGAGCTCCTCACTAACACTCTTCAAGAGAAACCTTGATAAGTGAATGGGAAACAGAAAGTTTACCCCAGAGATCACTTTGTGGATCTGCTGGACAGAGACACAGGCAACTAATCTAAGGGGGGGGGGGGTGGTGGTGAAAGCCAACACATTCTGGCTAGACTTATAAATGTCTTTAGGCAGATAGCCTAGTACCTACCTATGAACCTATAATTCTGCACATACCTCTCAACATCTTGATGCAAGCAAGCTGCACAAAGCTTGACAAACTGGTGGTACAAATAGGGACATATTTTAAATATTGTTCTTATTAACATTTAGAAAGTTGCTAGAGTAGCAGGATTTGTTTTAATATACATTTTCTGAAGGATCTGAAGTCTGAAACTCAAATGTATGTTATTATTTAGTGACTACAATCCTGAGATCATCCCAGTGATTTGCCAAGAAAATAGAGGAACAGGCTAAAAATATGAGGCAAATATCTGGACATTCTGCAGACATCTGTATAGTTGAGAGGTTTATGCATACAGCTTACTACCACTCCCGGGATTCGAACCATGGCTGTTTGTGCTTAAAATACAACAACTTGTTTCATCAGAGTGAGCTACTTAAAAAGCACTCTCTTTTCTTTCAGTGTTTTCTGTCTAAGTTTCTCTTGGTTGTACAATCTGACCTTGTAATTACAACATTCTTATACAGACATTCCTAGACATATTTTTTATGTAGCACAGCTGACAAACAGTTGACAGAACAGTACTATTCACATACTAGATCTTGGTGAATGCAACGTGAGGCCATACAATACCAGAGAAAACACAACCAGTCCAGGATTTAGAACTTAATGCCAGGCAGTTACAGTTTTATTTAAATATGACTTATATGAGAATATTACTGTCATATTGTCTGGTTTATTCAGTACAAACCATACACATTTTTTATACTGTCAGGTGACATTTTACTCCTTTATATTTATTTGGTATGACTACTAAAAGCAGGATTGTTACACACCAGCCTCGCGACGTAGCCTTTGCAACCTGCTGGCATGGGCTTCCTGGTTCACAGCCTGCTCAGCTGCAGCTGTAATGAAAATAGAGAAACATTTATGCATACCTATCCATCACATGCACAGACTGGACTTTGATAAACAATTATTGCTATGAATACTTACACACTGCTGGGACATCTCCCCTCTCTCTTGCTTTTTGGACCCACTGTTCCAAGAGCTCCCTCTTCCTCAGTTTTAAATCGGCATAGTGGTGCCGGACCTGCTCACCAGTCCGAGGGATACCAGAGTCACTGGTGAGATCACGGGCATGTCTTTCCCAGGCTTCTGCTTTATATTGGGAGTCCTGGTACTGGCCCTGCAGCAGTCTCATGTCATGGTTTTCTACCAAGAGTCCTACCATGACCTTGAACTCCTGTATGCTCCAGCGCTGCACCTGGAAGTGCATGCCCTCTCCAACTATTGCCATACTGCCTACAGTAGAGAGCTACAACCAGTTATAAGCTGTATTCCCACCTGCAGGGTTTAAATACAGCCAATTTCCTGCCCTTTGCCATGATTGGACAGTTTTAAAAATGCTGAGCTAAGCTAAGCTACAGGCAAACCTGCTTAGCTAAAGTTGGCAGTGCTTAAAGGGGCAGGTTCAGCATTGCTTACCAATGGGCAAATCCACTTACCTGGGCTATCCATTGCTTAGTATTCATATGTATACAATGCTTACACCCGGTCCACATAGCTGTGCAATGCTCAGCATTGCTTATGTTTTATTATATTGGTCTATCACCTGTATGGGATTGATTCATCATTCATTACATAATATTAGATTTATTTACCTTCCTTGACATCCCCCAATGTGCTGTAATTAATTTATTCTGGTGTGACTATACTGTATGGGGCACTTGTGTTTATATGAGGGTTTCACTACTTTATTAAACTGACACCTCATATCTGGGCCTAATACACTACTCTGGTTGAGAAAAATCAGTTACTTCTTACATAAATATGCAAAAAATTAAAATTTTAATGTTTACACATACAAAATGGAAATGGCTTTGGTGAGGCTCAAGCCGTGAATGCCTACATGCAAGCCATACACTCTAACCACTATACTATTGCATTTATGTTTATGCTGGATGTCTATTGCTTTTTAACTTATCGTGCTGTTTCAGCTGGGCTAAGCATAGCTAAGCAACGGGCACACCTGTGCCGCTATGCTTACACTTTATTGCATGTATAAAAAAAATATTTATTTGTTGTGTTTTTTTTTATTTGTACCCTTCAGAATATCCATGCTAATGCTGAACCTGTTATTCCATCAACTTTCTGCTTTGTGGGACGATTGTCCCTTATGGCTTTGTCCACATTCCTTACTCTGATGGGTTGGGAGGTGTGCGCTATGTGCTTATGCTAAATCTGTTATTCTATCAACTTTTGGCTTGGTAGGGACAATTGTCCCTTATGGCTTTGACCAGATTTCTTACCCTGACGGGTTGGGGGTGCTACGAGCATTCTCGCTCATTTTAAATTGCCGAACGGCAATTCTGGAGGGCAGGGGGCATGTGTACTATGAGAGCTCTGCTCTCAGACACACACCCTGCACTCGTACATGGAACCATGTCCGTTTTACAGCACAGCAGTCCACCTTCATACATATGCATGTTGCACTGCCATGCTGATCAGGAATGGTCCCTGCCATGCAGGAAGAACATATTCCTGCACAGCTGCTTGCTGAATCTGGGGAATAGTCTGAGATTAGCAGCCTGACAGATGAGTCTAATACAGAAGCATACATCTGGAAGTCTGTCAGAATATGAGGCATCACAGTTGTTTTACTACGTGGCTGTTCTTTCCTTGTTCACTAAGAGGGAATGCCTGCAAAAATAATATCACAGAGAATAAAGATTATTACAATAATCACTTTGATTTTTTGAACACCTTAAAATGCTTAAAATAAAAAAAAAATACTGACACCTGGCTAGCAAAGCCAAAAAGGTTAAAGTATATTTTAATTTATCATTTTCCTTAGTTAACTCATTGCATCCAAGTGACACCTCGAGGTACATCTGCAGTTAACTTCCACTGATGCCTCTAGGTGTCAAATATTGCTTATTCATATTTCCATCAATAATTCCAAAACCATGCTAGGTACAAGATTTTAAAAGATTTCACAAACTCAACTGCATTAATATTTTACCTCTGTCTAGTGCAGGTAAATAGATATTAACTGTTGTTTTTATGATATTAACTTATATAGATAGAATTCTCACATTTTTTAAATATCTCAACATCTAAGTAACACAGACAGGACTGTTTAATCTCATATGAAAGCTTTCAGATGAATGAATAAAATGCTGCTGACACTATGCGTGTAACTTGAGTCGTTGCTGAAATATTGTAAGTTGTTTACAAAATATTACAAATGTAATAGTTACTGTGTTTACTTGTGACTTTGGTTTAAGATCTAGAACCTAAAGAATAGTACCACTATAAAAATAGTTTGTGCTGAATAGTTTGCCATTGATACTTCTTTCATAACCCCTATGGTTCCAGAGATCTGAACATTTGTTTGAAATGTGAGGACATAATTTGATTCTGTCTAAAGGCTTAGACCCCCCCCCCCCATTGGAAGTTACAGCGCAAACTTCCTGAACTCCACTGGAATAAATGAGTTAACGTTTCATCACTAACTCACAAGGAATCAAATGTCTAATCGCTTTTCCAGAATTATTAGGAACCACATGTTTATTATGTGTGCTATATGCAGTTTCATGAAGAATAAGGTAGTACGTGAGCTGTATCTTTTTGGGTTTCTGTGCACTTTGGTAGCTCACATCAACAATACTCCTTTACATTACTGAATACATTCTCATTTCATATCATATATAATGGCAAGGATGAAGCATCTTTTTTGTCCAGCTGTAAAATCTTAAAACACTGTTGGTTGTAATGTAAATATAAGGGATCCTAAAACTTGTTAAATTAGTGTTTTCTTTCATCTATTTAAGTGAAGCCTTTGAAGACTTGATCACCTTTTCAGAAAACTAGTTTTTGATCTAAGATTCTTATTCACAGTTCAGAATGATTGCATATTAGCACAACATGTACTTTTCTTGACATTCAACATTCAAGCAGATATTATACAGTCAACACAACCACTGTACTGTGATGGATTCCTGGTGAAGGCAAACAAACCACCAACCGGATACTAAAAAAACCTCACTTTTAATTTAAAGCAACAATATAAAGATAATCATTATCTTTGTATTGTTGTTTTAAATTAAAAGTGAGTTTTTTTAGTATCCGGTTGGTGGTTTGTTTGCCTTCACCAGAAATCCATCACATACAGTGGTTGTATTTACTTTGGCTGATTCTGTGTTGTTGCAATGCTGTTTTTTGAGATATTATACAGTCATAGAATGTGCAATGCAACTAAGCCATTCAGCCATGTGGCCATTTACGCAGCTGGGTCATATGGCCATGTGACCATTTACACGACTAGTCCATATGGCCATGTGGCCATTTACACAACTAGGCCGTATGACCATGTAGCCATTTATACTATTGGGCCATTTGGCCATGTGGCCATTTACACAACTGGGCCATATGGCCATGTGGACATTTACACAACTGGGCCATTCTGCCATCTGGCCATTTACACCTGGTCAGTACCCATCCTTAGACCTTACCTCCTTTTTCAAAGAGTGACAGGCCAGAAATACCTTGAGTGCATTTAATAATACCCAACCAGTTGTCTAATTCCTTCATAAAGGAAGATAGTGTGTCACATTGCTTGATCTGGAGAGGAAACTTATTTCAGAGAAGGGATAGCTGCTGTGTGACAAATCTATCTGTCCATCATGATTTGTTTATTTGCTGAAGCAGGTTCAGATTTTTGGTTCTACTGTTCACAGGACTATTCGATTTGTGGAAAAATAAGAAGCCCTGGACTGTCAGATTCCTAATGGCCTGGAAATCAAGATACAGATCACCCTTAAAGTGTCTGTAGGACACTGAATATAGGCTGTCTTGGCAGATCAGGTCCCTTATTCTTATGATTTTTTGTTAGGAACCTTTGAGGTCTCTCTTTCTGATATGTTTAGTAAGAAACATCCCAAAGAGGTTATTGTATTATATGATGGGCATGGTAAGTGCAGAATATAGAGGGGGTCAGGACTATTTTGGATCTAGAGGAATTACTCTTTGTGACCAGATAGAAAGATTTCTTGTCCACTGTTGCAACAAGATGGTCAAAGGTGAGGCAGTTATCTGTCCGTGTTTCAAGGTGTCTCACACCATTTTATACTATAAACTGAGTGGATGGTTTGTTTGCCAAATGCAAATGTATTCCATTTATTAGCATTTTATTTTATCCCATTTTAGTGTCCCTGCTATTAACATGTGTAAGTTCACTTTTTCTAACTTTTGCATATCAGAAGGGAATTCATGTATAACACCCAATTTACAATCACTGGCAAACTTAGTTAACAACAGTTCCTGATTTTTTGATTTGGAGATCAGAGAAATATATGATGAATGTCAAAGGTCACAGCATGGAACTCTGTGGTATCTTGCTGGTTACTGTCATGCTGTCTGATGACATGACTGCTACTGTCACATTGTGGGTTCTGTTCCTCATCCAGTTTGTTATCCATCTTACTACATAGGGATCAGTCTGGAGTGCATTTAACTTGTTTATAATGTTGGCATATGATATAGTATCAAATGCTTTCTGAAGATGAAGGCATGCTGTATGGACAGTGTGGTCACTGTTCACAGTTTGCATCACCTCTCAAAAAATTGACCAGATGCATTAGACAGGATCTGCCCTTAATAAACCCAAACTGTTGGGGATCAAGTCTTATAACATCTTTATATTGTAGTTTATTAAGTCTGCTATTACCCATTCCATGGCCTTGGAGATGAGGCTTCACATGCTGATGGATCTGTAATTCCCAAGGTCCACAGTGGAGCTACCTTTGTGAAGAGGTATTACAACTGCTGTGTGCCAAACCATGGAGACAAAGCCAATAGGCAAGTTCAAGTTGAAAAGTTTTAGAGGTGGTCCACTAACTCATGCTTAGTGGTATTCAACATGCATCCTGGAATGTTACTAGGGGCCATGGAAGATTTTTTTTTGGAAAGTACATTTAACAGGTGTTTTTTTTTGTGATAGGGGTTTTAGGTCCTTAGGTATATGTGGGCTTAGTATAGATGTCTCTGAGGTGAAGCTAGCACTGCATTTGTTTGGCATTGCATTTGTGATATCCACTGGATCAGAGTAAATATAGTGCTATTCTGAATTAGTTCAGAGCGATACTGGGTGCCATTTTGTAACTTTCTGACATAGATAAAGAAAGATTTAAAATATACTTAGCTTCCAATGCTAGTCTAAGTCCATGAGAAGCCTTATTTTTTTAATGATGTTTGTTTACTACTTTAGATAGCCTTTTGATGTTAACCTTGATTTGTAGCTGTTTAGTTTTGCTATATAGTATAATGAAATTTTTGTCTCTTATTGTATTGTTTATTTATTCATTCATGTAGGCCACGAGGTTGGTTTGCTCTTTCCCTTTTTGTTTAGTTGTTGTAGGGACTGACACGTTTATACAGTTTTCTAAGTGAATGAAGAATTTATTTGCATAACTAGTCATGTCTACAGTTATACATTCAGTCTTCCAATGATGTTTGTGAATGACATTGTGATCTGTAATGAGAGTAGGGAACAGCTTGAGGAGACCCTGGAGAGATGGAGACATCCTCTAGAGAGGAGAGGAATGAAGGTCAGCAGGACTAAGACAGAATATATGTGTGTGAATGAGAGGGAGGATAGAGGAATGGTGAGGATGCAGGGAAAAGAACTGGCAAAGGTGGATGAGTTTAAATACGTAGGATCAACAGTTCAGAGTAATGGTGAGTGTGGAACAGAGGTGAAGAAGAGAGTACAAGCAGCATGGAGTGGGTGGAAAAGAGTGTCAGGAGTGATTTGTGACAGACAGGTACCAGTAAGAGTGAAAAGAAAGGTCTACAGGAGAGTAGTGAGACCAGCTATGTTATATGAGCTGGAGACGGTGGCAATGACAAAGGCAGAAGTCAGAGCTGGAGGTGGCATATTTAAAGTTGTTAAGATTTGCATTGGGTGTGACGAGGATGGACAGGATTAGGAATCAGTATATTAGAGGGTCAGCTCAGGTTGGACATTTGGAGACAAAGCCAGAGAGGATGAGACTGCATTGGTTTGGACATGTGCTGAGGAGGGATGCTGGGTAAATTGGGAAAAGGATGCTAAGAATGGAGCTGCCTGGTAAGAGGAAAAGACGAAGGCCTAAGATAAGGTTTATGGATGTGGTGAGAGAGGACATGTAGGTGGTTGGAGTGACAGAGCAAGATGCAGAGGACAGGAAGAAATGGAAACAGATGATCCACTGTGGTGACCCCTAATGGGAACAGCCAAAAAAAGAAGTCTTCCAGTTTTATCAACTAGTTTACCAGTGTAACAGGTAAACATTATTTTCATAACTAGTCCAACAGGAGGGTATGATTAATACTACCAAAGGCACTAGAAAAGTCCAGATAAATTCCATCTACCTGCAGACCATGGTCTAGTGGATTAAAGATGCTGTTATAGAAAAAAACATCAGTCCACTAAAGCAAACTATAAATGCAAATTAGCTTCCTCAACTAAAGACAACCATAAGGCATTCTTTAGTTACATCCATAACCTAAAAGGAAAGGGCCAGATTTGTGCTGAACTGGTAGTTAATGATACCACATATACTGAGCCTGTGTACATAGCGAACTTGTTGGTTGACAGGTTCTATAAAAACTTCACTCCTCTGTCCCTGCCACATGTACCCCATGACATCCCTATCACCTATCCCCTACCTTGTATCTCTAAAGAGCAGGTCATAAACACCCTCTCTAAGGCCAAAAACACAGCATCAATGTGACTTGATAACATCCCAGGCTGCATCCTACATGGGCTCTAACAAGAATTAACAACACCATTGGGTACTCTTTATAATCATAGTCTAAGCACTGGCTTCATCCCAGCTGAATGGAAAAAGGCCACCGTTATTTCCTTGCACAAAGGCGGTGATTCCACTGACCCTGCGAACTACAGACCTTTTAGCCTGACTAGTCTTATCTGCAAAGCCATGGAGCAAATCATCATGAACCTTATCAACAAAGATATAGGTAATCTTGAAACACTTGACCCTGCTCATCTTGGATTTGTCAAAGGGAGAGCATGCCTGTTAAATCTGCTGGACTTCTTCGAGATAGTCACCAAGACCCTGGACGAGGGGAAATCTGTGCATGCAGACTACCTAGACTTAGCCAAGGTATTTGACACTATCCCCCACTTAAGCATCATTGACAAACTCACCCAGCTAGGTATCAACCCTTGTATTGTTAGATGGGTCGCTAAATGGCTCATAGATAGAACTCATTTAGTCAAAATAGGGGAATCTACCAACAACAGACCTGTAACCAGTGGTGTTCCACAGGCATCTGACCTCTACTGTTTGGAATATATTTCTCTAAGTACAAGCAAGAACTAAAGGTCTGTGGCTGACAAAGTTTGCTGATAATTGCAAACTGGGAGTGATCATAGACTCTCCAAATGATGTCAACATCCTACTAGAGAGTTGTATACAAACAAATGATTGGTGCCAAAGTTATGGCCTTAAACTCAATGCAAAAATGTATTATCATCACTTTTGGTTAGGGCACTGTTCCTGCTAACTACCACATCAATAGCAACACCTTAAGTATGAACTCACTGGTGAGATACCTGGGCACAAAGGTGGACAACAACCTTACCTTTGACTACCATGTCTCCACAGTGATAAGAAGGGAATTCTATATGGCTCATCTCATAAGTAAGGGCATTGCCTCCAGAAAAAAAAGAAGTTATGACCTCCTTGTACTCCTTCCTCGTCAAGTCAATAATTGAGTATAATGCTCCTTTTGTTATGTGCCTTTTCAAGTACTTGCAGCAATTGAAGAGACCACAAAGGTTCCTCACAAGGAAAATTCAAGGCCTTCAGAATCTGTCCTATGTGGATCACCTGAAATCACTGTCACTTTATTTTGTTTCATACAGACCACTCAGAGGGGATCTCTGCCTTGCATACAAGGCAATCTCTGACCCTGCTTTATTGGAAATGCTGCATCTCCATAGGTCAAATGGTAATTGGGTTACTCGCTCTAAATATCTTAACCTGGTATGTGATATTAATAGAACCCGCTGGAGGGACAGATTTGTTTCCCAGAGGTTACCACACCTTTGGAACAGACTCCCATTTAATGTCAAATAAAGCACCTTGTTGGCCTTCTTCAAATGCAATGTGGACGATTGGATGGGTAACAGTAAATTCACCCAGGGGGTTCCACCTGTGTCCCTTTTGGACAGGGACAATAGGTGCTGATTGTGGAAATAAGGGTAGAACTTGGCTAGGTTTGTAAGGGCCCTAGGGCCATTGACCTAGTAACTTCCTATGATCCTATGATCTATGGCTCTACCACTGCATTAAGTAGGTAGGAAAACTTCACTAATGTTGTCCCGAGTTCTTTTTTTTTAATTCATTAATGTTAGTGCAATTCTTAAAAGAAAGACAAGTGCATAATTAAGTTCATTTCCCTTATTTTTAAATATGAGGTCCACAAGTACTCTTTTCTACTCTTGGGAATAATACAAGAGTTTGTAGAAATTGGTAAATACATTTGCCAAGAAATTCTTAAATCCGTGTTAGAAAAGCCATCATTCTTAATGCAAGAATGCAAAAGTAAGTGTTTAGTCTACAATATAAGCAGCTTTCCTTAAAAGAACCCTATAAACTATAGCAACCTCTTAGCAACAAAAAAGCAACAAAATACAACCCAAGGGTTTTTTACTCCTTGAAGACTACGGCCAAGACGTCAGAGAAAGAGAACCCTATAAACTATGCCTATTATTCCAAATTTACTATGTGAATATTCAGATCAAAAAAGCTTTGAGGATAATAAGTTATTTACCAACTAGCAGCATAATCTTTCTATTAGCCATTATTCAACAACAGAGGTAAGGAAAGATTCTGCTTCTAAAATTTTGGTAATGTTATCCCATGCCACACCTCCTTGTAGTTTTCATCTCCTCTGTACATAACTGGTTTACTGCCAGCTTTGCAGAAGCACCATTTGCTACCTCCTTTCTTCAAGTTCTTTTTGTACAACAGCAGAGTTCACGTAAAGCAATGCTGACGTAATACTATATACAGAGTACAAAGAGAAAATAGTTGAACTCTTCATTTTTCCCTGCTTATCCTGCTGGTCCTTAATGCTGCTTGATGGAAGGGAAAAAGACTCTACATTACAACAGTATTACCCCTCCCATTGAGGCAGTTATTGGTGACCAGGGGTCAGGATCTTCAGAGAAGAGCTACCAGATGTCAGTTTCATATAAGCTGTCAACATAGCCTTCCTCGACATGCTGATAACATCAGTGTAGAATGGCAAACCAAAAAGTGTGACCTACATGAGGTTGTGACCATAGAATGGCCATACCTCATCAACTCACCCACATATCCCATCCCAGTTGTCTTCTTTGAGTTCTGGCCTCAGCATGCTTCCTCACCCTCAGGACAGGCAGCTATCCTGTCTGCCAGGTCTATCAAACACTGAGCTGCTAATCAATAATGGGCCTCCTTGGCCATAGTCAGGGCCTTACCCTACTTGAATGCTGCTGCAGAATTACTGTGTATACATCTAAAGTGTATTTCAGTAACATCTACATCTCAGCTTGTAAAGTTCTGAGGAGCTGGACCTTGGTATGAAGACAGAATACAACAGGTCGGCTATAGACATAGGGAGTGATGCATTTCCTTGTCTGTGTTTGCCAATTTGCTACTTTTCTGGATTTTCTATCACCTCTTCAATGCAACCAGTAATAATAATCCAAGAAGTGACTAAAACAGCTTTTGAGAACTTAGATTTTCCACTAGTAATCTATGAACCTATGAACCTATGAACCTATAATTCAGTAATGACAGAGGTGCTAGTAGATGAATGTGGTGTGGTTTTATTTTCAACATGCATATGTTTTTCAAGCTTTTATAACTGTAGTACAGCTTACATCATGTTATGTTCTAGTGTGCTCTGTGGGAGAGCAAAGCAACCTCTAGTTTGATGCCTGCTTTCTGCTTGACACTTGTTATAAATAAGAATAAATTAATGTTTCAAATGATTTCTTTTAACAAGTAAGATAGCACTAAGGTAATAGAATGATTGTGGAAATCTGGGGAAAAATCTGCTTTGTTTGATTTCTTTGTGTCATTTTCCCCCCAGTAAGTATAACGTTGCAGACAATTTCGTGTTTTATAGCACTGGGTCAAAAAAGACACGATACTAGGATTTTTCCATAATGTGCCTAAAACATTCTTCTTACCAGTAAATGTCATTGTACATTATATTTGACAATATAACAGCAGGGTGTAGATCTATCAAGCGAGAGAGAAAATAGACTTTTGATACAAGTCATTTTGTGCTGCTAGCCTTTTCTGATTACCTCTGCATTGGTGATAGTGGGACAGGGTAGACACATTCTTTATTATATTCATCTTTTTATCATTATAAAAGTCATGGTACTGAGTTCTTACAAATCTCTCACTTAGCTAAGAGCAGAACAATGCTTTTTCAGGCATTTTTGACTAATCATGTAGGTGTAGTTTGTGCAGAACAGAATCTCAGATTGTAAGCTGTACACCTAAAGCAAACTACCCTGCTGTTTGCTGTCTTGCTTCCAAGATTTCTATGTTGTAATTCTCCTCTTGATTTTCTGAAGGCTTTGTTTGTGAAGTTGAAATGCTGCTAACCTTTGATGTCTGAGACAGTTGCTATGGAGCAATAGAATTGTGCGGCTGTGAGGAATTGTCAGTCTATGAAAAGGGTCTGCCAAGCAAAAAATTAAATACTACTCATAAAAAATAACCCCACAGTATTGTGATCTGGTTGGTTATAGTAAGTATTTTTAGAATTACAGACTAAAATTGTCACCACAAAAAGGTTGGTTTAACCTAGAATTAAAATACATTCCCTTACTTCCATTATAATCCATAACAACAAAATGAACTAGATAACAATATAGCTAAATAAATAGCAAATACATGCATGCATACATACATACATACATACATACATGCATATACCTACATAAATAAAATAATGTAACTACACTGCAGGAGTGACTACAACTTATCCACCTTCAAAGTATGCAGCACTAATCTAGCTATTCCTCTGCAAAACATTAACATTAATCTAAGGAAGTCTATGTATCTCTTGAAAATAGTTCAGTAGACTGAATTGCTTATTTATCACTTTAGTGACTCAATGAAGTTTCCTTTTAGTTCATTCAGTCTGTGTTTATTTTTATTTGTTCAGTGATACAGCTACTTACACAGAGGTAGGGTCTATTGGATGTCTCATATCTTTTCTTTCTTTTTTTATTCCTAAGTAAAATGTAAAATGCTAGCTTGATGCTGAGTTTACACTCATTGGAAGCCAAAAACCTTTTGCAATGTGGTACAGAAAAAGGATCTGCACATGTACAATGACTTATAAAAAAATTCTGCTTCATCATTTAAGTTCACAAAGAAAGATATAGGAACAGACTTGTTATAAAGTAAACTTATTTTTAAAAAGGTAAGACCTTTGTTTTTAAAATAACTGGTATGTAATACTAATAATTACATCTCATACATTAGTGTGATGCAGGATTTAACCTGCTACCCCAATTTTTACACACAAAAAAAACATAGCCCTCATGCATAAACCTTGCCAGTCATGGGTGAATCCTGCATCTTCCATGTGAGCAATTATTTATAGAGTTATAATCACTAGTGTGATAAGAGCTTGCCTATTGGATATAAATTGCAATATGTCATAGATCAGTAAACCTTGTCATGTCTTACCATTCAACAGTATTTATATTTCACATGTGTTTACTGGAGAAGCACACTGACCACAACTGACCACTTGCAGGTACAGCTCAGGTGAAATAATTCACAAATAAAACGTGACAAAGAGGCAGCAAGTTTTATATATCAAAAACAGAACATAAAGTAACAATATATAACAAAAACTGTACAGCAGCAGTTAGTAGATATAGCAACAATTATGAGAGAAATGCAGACTACAGGTTTACGTGGTTATATTTTAGGTTTACATCAGGGTAGAAATGCTGTGAGGTAATGAGTGGAAGTGCAGAGGATGGTGGAGGAGGTAAAGTTAAGAGGTGTTAGTAATTGACAGGGAGTAAGGCTAGAGGTTGAGAGGCCCTTAGATGATGTTGCTGCTATGTGGCAAGTACAGATTAATTTATTGCAGAGGATATTTTTAAGTTCACATCTAAAGGTGGGGAAGGGCTATTGTAGTTTCTTTAGGTAGGGGACCCCATATTTTAGAAGCAATGATTGAAAAAAAAGTTGTTGGTAAAGTGTAGCGTAGTTTGTGGGGATTGAAGTGGGGAGGGTGTTTGGGAGAATTTTCTGTGGTTGCAGTATGTTTTTAGTATAAAGTTTAGCAGTTAGTGGTTGGAATCAGTTAGGCTGGAAAAGTTTAAACATGAGAGAGCCTAGTAGTAGGTCTATTCTGAGATGTACTGGCAGCCATTTTGCTTTTTTTGAAGGTGAGGCAGAGGTGTTCATAAGAATCTAAGTTACTTATGAAATAAAAGATTTTGTTTTCAATAGTCTGTCGTGTGGAAGAGCTTTTCTTAGTGGACACAGTTATTATGTGCAGTCCATATTCAAGTTGGGCCAAAATGACTCATTTGCTTATAGCAGCCCTGAATGGTTTGGCTAGGGAAGGTGAAATCTTCTTAGCCCAGAAGAGGAATGAATGTTTGCCTTTGATTTCTCAATCTGGGTATGGAATGTTAGTGACTGGTCTAGCCACAAATCAAGGTATTTGAAATAGTTGGCTGTTTGTGTGCCACAAAGGGTAGTGGTGTTGACTGACTTAATTATTTTTTAAGTTTTTGGGTAGTGCCAAATAGCATTCTTTTTGTTTTTATAGGGTAAAACTTTAGTTTATGGATAATGAGCTAATAATTTGTGGAGTTAAAGTCTTTTTGCAGTTGTGCTTCAATTGTAGAGTGATTGTGGCTAGACTTAAAGATGACTATGCCATTTGAGTAGTGAATGAGTTGCAGAGTAAGACGTTCCTGAGGTAGTGTATTTATTATAATTAGAAAAGGAGAGGAGAGTGTGAAGGCTGCCAGCCTAGCTAGATAGAATTTTATAAATAATTCTATGTCATTATAAATATTAATATGATCCACAGGCTTGTTTCACAAATGTAAAGAAAACTGTGTTATGTACTAAGCTTCAAAAATGTAACCACAGTGCATCCTGCTGGAAGAAAGCTGATAAGTAAAGAATTTTACAACTGTGTATTATCTCAAGGCCTGGAGACAGGATGTCTGGACTAGGGAATTATTTCTATTGTCCTAAGACATAGATAATTACTAGGTTTCACATGTAAAGTGGCTTTTATTGGTGTGGCTTCCTGGGAGGTACAGATCAAAAAGAAATGTTACAATTCTGTGTTCTGTGAACCTGGGAAACATCAGCAGTAGTGTCAAGAATGATGTAATCTGAAATGACTCAGCAGTAATGTGTATTATCAATTTCAGGGCTATCTCAGAAAGTAAGAAGAGCATTTTGTATTTTGTTCTGAACCTGAACATATCAGCTCACCAGCACTTTGCCTTTGCTCTGTAAGTAGTATTTAGAATAGTGATTTCTCTTAGAGATAGATAGAAATATAGTCAGATTAGCTGTTTTCTATATTTATGTGAGACTATCCTACAATGTTGTTTTAAAGTATTTCCTGTGATTTCTGAACCCTCTAATGTCATTGTGTTGAGTTAATAAGTATTGTCTTGTGTTTTTATTATTTATTATTATTAAATATATTTAAACCTTTTAACTGTGGCTGTTTTGTGCAGAGATAATTTAAGCTCTCAGAGTACTTGTATGTATTTGGTGATACTGTATAAGCCACTCCAATAGCCTTAGTTCTGGGTTACACTTACTATTTGGATAACAGTAATATTACACAGTGGAATTGGATACTCTTTGGTAAGGACCTTTATAATAGCTGATAAGAGTAGTTGGTGGCAGTGGATTACTACCTTATAGCTAGGGCAGAAGGGAGAATAGCTAGTGAACCTGTGCCAGCCTTCCCTAGGAGTGTCTGTGTGTTTGTATATAAACCAAATCTCAAAGTGTGTGTGTGTGTGTCAGCTACTTGGGCAGGGAGACGAAGTGCTGGTTGGACAGAGAGGGTACTGAAGATTTTGGCTTGACTACTCGGCTGAGATCTGAACCCTATAGCTGTGCCAGTGGGGAGATTTATTGAGGATCTGGAGAGAAATGGAGAAACCAGCCCCAAACTGACTGTGATCTCTATGTGCTCTTAAGGAAAATTTTACTTTACTATGTGTGTACTTGTTATCCTCACAATGTGGATGCCCCTCACTGGTGCTAGTGGTGAGGATAGAGGCTCCTTGATTACTGGGCCAGTGCACAGGTGTAACAGAGAGAATAAGTTAACTTTGAAAAATGTGTTTGACAAGAAGTCTTGGAGCCAGGTAAGGGATGTGTTACTAATGACAATGTTCTGAAGAGAGAGAAGGACAAATTGGTGGTTGATAAAGTCAAAGGCTTTTGTGAGGTCAATGCATATTTCTTTATTTTTTTATATTTGTTGCAGTTTTAATCATAGAACTTGATGTATTTTACATACAAAATGTAGATATCTTAAACTCTAATAATTTCTATGGTAAACATGAATCCTTGACAAATAACAGAAAAGTTAATTTTGTTCTGAGTGTAGTTTCAAAATGTCCATTAACTCTAGTGAGTATAATATTCCATTACATGTAGAGCATCCAGCAGAATAGCATTTATGATTCAAAAAGACCTCACTTATAACTGATTAACATCATTAAGACTAATGTAACGAGGCATAAAGGTGTTCCAGAGACATTTAGAATATAAGTTGTTGTGCCTTATGCATTGAGGTAAAGATCAGTATCCTCCTAGTGCCTGTTTTTAATCAATGACTTTGACAAGTAGGTCAAGGTCAGAGATTAAACTGGGGCAATGCTTACTAATGCTTATGAGTGGATAGGTGGGTTTGAGGGGCCACTAACACTCCTGTGAGTACAGCTCATTTATTGACTAAACTTGCTCCTTATGCCTCCTTTCACTATTAATAATTCTCTATGGTAGATCTTCTGTAGGATGTTTTGATACTCTTGAAAATGGGGCAGTTTCTCTTGTCTCCAATGATGTGTGATTGCCATGTTTGCCACTATAATCATGGTGTACAGCAAATGATGTTTGTCTAAGTCTGGGGAATATCCATACTTAATTAGGTGTTACCATGAAGTACTAGTGGATATTGTTAACGGCCCTGCATGGACCCAGAACTGCTGACAGAAGGAACTTGTTTGAACATTTCAATATATGAAACCAAGAAGCTGATTTGGTCCTTATACCTCCAGCATAGGAATTCCACTGATGGGCATCATTTGGACAATAACTCAGGGGTCAAAAATAACCTGTGTAAGTTATTCCATGTGTACAGCCGTCACCTTAGAGAGAAAGTAATTTGAACTGGCAAAGTCGTGATGTCTATTGCTTGCTTCTCAGATAATTCCTCTCTTTCCTAAACCTCTCCTCAAAGGATATGGCAGGATTACATGTCCATTCACATCACTGGTAGAGGAGAGCAAGCACTTTAGTTTCCATGGGTGTTTCAGTGGTTACATTAATAATGTGTGGAAGCAGTGAATTAGCCAATAAGTGAGCCATTGAGCGAAATCAGACTGAACACATTATTAAGGATGTTAACTGAAGATATGAAAATTGAAAAGCCTGAGGGAGGGAATATTCAGTGGTTATGATCTCAAGAGACTTCAGTAGATGAAATGAAAGATGTAGGCAACCCTCTGCTGTAATCATTGTTTCAGGGGAAGAATGAAAACAATGTATTGAAAACTAATAAGACAAAAATTTAAGATGATAATAAAGCAAGAGCACCCAACTGGTCAATGAATCTGCAACCATAGTTAGTATTAGCATACAGAGAAGTACTGCCTAAAGCAGAATTATGGAAGTATTGCTTCATTAGTGAAGCTAAGAAGGCAGTGTGGTCAAATGAGGTAATATCTGTGGAGTAGCAAACATTAGCCATGGTAGTAATTAACTGAGATACCCAGTGACAACTTATGCTTGGTTGGTACACAGTTATAAATCATCTAGTTAGGGAGGTTTTATATGCAAGTTATACACTGGGAATTTGCAGACCACCAAGTAGCTTAGACAAATAGTAAAGACTGCATGGGCTTCTTGAATAATATGACCTTCCCATTGAATGATTGTCCTAGATGGGAAACTCATAGGGAATGTTTGTATACAATATACTATAAAGTAGTTTTGGGTAAAGGACCATTTTTATAAGTAGGATTCTTAGGTCCAATTCTGGGGCCCAATTTAACCAATTTGGAATATGCTGAGCAGGAATTTTCTGAATTGTCATGCAGTTCAAGTCCCTGGTCTGTGCTAAATTAGGAGTTAGAGATACTCCTAAGTAAATGTTGGCTGTTGATGTAAAAGTAAGCCCACAGCATTTAATGACTTGAGGCTTAAGGTGTAAAGTTAAAAGTCAGGAGCATGGACATCTGAGGATTCACCTCATATCCCATAAAGTTCTGCCAGTCTTTCAGAATTGCCTAATATAACAGAAGAGTGGTGATGAGTTAAGGAAGAAAGATTAAAGGATCATCTGCATACAGTGCCAATTCCCCAGAAGCATTAGCTATGGGGAGACAAACAGACATCTCAGCCAATTCAGACCATAGTGCCTCTACTAAAGGTTCTAGAGCTATATTAAAAATCAGAGGAACTAGGGGGTATCCTTGTCAGACACACTTTAATTTTGTGAAGGAGTGAGATATGTAAGGACCTAAATGGATGACCACTGATGCATCTTGGTTGATGGAATGCAGTGCTTTCAAAAAGCCAGGAGGAAATGAGACATCCTCTAAGACCTGGAAAAGATAAGGCTATTTAACATTACCAAAAGCTTTCTCAGTGTCTCCTGACAATGACATCTTTGGCACATTCACATCCAGAAACAGCTCTATCCATTGAGCAGCACTCAATATATTGTGACATGAAGCTCTTCCTTCCATAAATCCAACTTGCTGGGAATTGATTAGCCTGAGAAGTAGAGAGGCTAGCCACATTGGGTCTACTTCACGTTGTCGTAAGCTGACAATATTGAGTCTGATATTGTCGGCATGACAATATCGAAAGTGAAGAACATCGTGCAAGTAAACGGAAATCTCCGTAAGGGGAGATTTCCATTTACCTCAATGCAGTGTTGTCTCGGAGTTGGTATATTTAAGTAGAGGGTGTGTGTGGGGTGCAGGGGGGCTTGCCCCCCCTGCCTATGCCATTTTGTTTTTTTTTTTAATTTTTAAAAATTTTTTTTTTACATTATTCAATGTTTTACTTAATCGATCAATAAAGTTCGACCTTTATTGATTCGATTAAGTAAACTTTTGATAACGTGATATAGATGCAGCCACATTGACCTCATGGCCATATAAAGTTTACTGTACACATTTAGAAGTGACACTGGCTTATAATTGGCAGGAAGTGTGAATTCTTTCCCAAGCTTAAGCAAAGGGACTAAAAGTGATTACTTCCAAGAGGGTTGAACAAGCAGAGTAATGGATAATATTGAGGCAACATGACAGCAGAGTTGGAATGCTGATGTGGGAAGATGTTTATATACTTCTGCCTGTAGGCCATGTGGGCCAGAGGCTTTGTTTGCTTTTAGATACCAGATTGAAGCAAATATTTCATCTTTTGTGAAGGGAGCTTGCAAAGACAGCTGATCTGCTTCAGAAAGCATTGAGAGCATTTGAAATACCATTTGCAATCTTTGAGCTAGGCCAGCATATTCCAGAGGGGGATCTGAGTCCTTACACAGTACCTGAACGTGAGAACAGAAGAGATCCAGTACCTGTAGGGCTGAACGGTGTCCCTTATGATTCTCAATCATGGTAAAACTGGGAGTGTTTCTAGATGTGACCTCGTAATATTGAAGGTGAAGTCTATGCATTACAATCTCTGTCTTATGTTTTATGATCACTTGGATCTCAGTCTTAAGTTCTTGAAGATGGTCCCTGTCTATGGAAGATCTAAGGCAGTCACATTTTGAAGCCAATTTCCAGTATTCTTCTTCTAGGGCTGATAAGGTGAAACCTCATAGTATTGAAGGTGAAGTGTATCTATTACTGTGTCTGTTTTATGATTTATGATTACTTGGATCTCAGTCTTAAGATTCTGAAGACACTCCTTGTCTATGGAAAATTTAAGGGAGGATCATGCTTGGAAGTTAATTTATGGTATTATTGTTGCAGGGTTGGTAAATTTTTAAGCCAAGGTTTCCCATAGCCCATATTCTCAATCTAGCATGTAAATAACATTTATAAGGGTCCAACATGATATGTACTGATGAATCACTCCCTTGATGTGCAGTCATAAACTCTTGAGTGATATCCTACAGGAATGAAGGGAAAACTGGTATTTTGGTATAATATGGAGATAGACTCCAATAATTTGTTAAAACAAAGGATGGATTAAAAAAGAACAAACCAGAGCCTCATGATCATAGTATGGACAAGGGATAATTGAAATTTCTATATGCATATCAAGCAATACCCTGTCCATGTAAATCCTATCTATTTTACTGAAAGTGTTAAAGTACGGGGAATAATGGCTATAAAGACTGGTGTCCTGATTGTTAATTGATCCCAAATTTTTCAAACAAAAATCCTGAGCCTATCCATTAATAAACTTGGCTAACACAGAAAGGTATGGAGGCTTGGAAGCTGTAGTGAGACAATTGAAATCCCCCACCAAAATGAGTGGGTCCAAATTCTGTCTTGCATATAGTTAAGGAGTGATCTGGCCTGCTTTACCCTCACCCCATAGCTGAATGAAGATATATATTGATCAATATTAGTAAATGATGTCTTATAAGCATCACCACTCCTGGTAACTCTCCCTCTGGTAGAGAGAAGGTTTCTATGACTCCAACACCAAGTAGGCCCTTCTTGATTAATAGTGCTAGCCTTCTCTTTTTCTTAGTGGGATGTGCTGAGTTTGCTAAAACAATGTACCCCCAGTAGGTAAGTTTATTATGTTCTGCATCATTTGAGTTGTCTCCTGGAGTGAAAGAAAGTCAGAAAGGTGAATTCTCACCCACTTGAGCAAACTTGCTTGCTAGATGGGGGAAGTAATCCCATTTGCATTCACATTCAGTAACTTCATATCCGTGGACATAGAAACTCTGATTTTTGATCCTTCCTGCAAGAAAGGTTGCTTTTCTAACAGACTAATGTGCACTGAGGTGCAACATCTAAGAGCTGCATAAATCCCTACAGAAAACCTCCAAATAGATCTGTTGCAAGTAAAAGTATACAGACAAGCATGCATATAAGACAAAATAGCTGAAGCACCACTTCTAAAAGTTTACATAACTCCAATATACAGAACCATGAAACTGCATTTAAACTAGATATAATTATATACAAACACTTTTGTGGACTCCCTAGGTAAGTGATAACTCTTAAATGCCCAGCTACCCACCTACTGAGATCCTTTGGGATGGAAAGAAAAACTGAAAATAGTCATATACCTATTAGCAAGAAGTTCCAAGAAGCAGCTAAGGTATTAATCCTATTTCATCCTTGCATGGCATGCAAAGTAATTATGTACTTCTGCTGCAAAATTAAAATATAAATTGTCTGACCTGAAAAAGGTAATCCTGGTGTCCTCCATAAAAGGAGACCATGCCAACAAAAACTAGCCTACACTATAACATCTTGCCGACATTACAGTGCATTTCTCTTGAATGGTTGATATGATAGCAGATTTTATTAAAAAAAAAAAGGCAAAGGAAGAAATGCTGTCCAGTCATGTTGAAGCCATTTCAGTTTCTGTATCCACCAGTTCAGCCCTGGTGAAGGATCATTAGTAGAGCAAGTCATTTTCATTTAAATGAAGGACCACTCCAGCTTGTCTGGGATGTCTCTATTGCAAGTCTATCACTCAAAAAGGGGGTCATGTTTTCAGTCTTTTGAAACAAGTGCTTGCCATCTTGGAGATTAAGCCTGAGGTGCCCTGGATATAGTAAGGCCATTTTTATGTCCTTGTCCTTTAGTAACTTAACGATTGGAAACCATTCTTTCCATTTTGCCAACATGGTCTTGGAGCAGCCCTTGTCAAAATGGATTTTCCTGTCCATATGCTGGATATCCTTCTTCTCCCATGTGGCCATTAACACTATCTCCTTTTGCTGGAAGGACAGCAATCTCACTACTACTACTACTACTACTACTGGCTGTAGGGGAGCCATGAGTGCCAGAGGTGAGGCAAGAGACCATTGGATTCTTTCCAACATTAGTTTGGAAGTAAGATCCAATTCCAGAGTAGTAGGGATCCAAGCTTGCAAAAAATGAATGACATCATTTTGTTAGCCCCTTTCTAAAGACACCTAATGTGCAAGTTATTATGTCTCCTCCTATGTTATTGGTCATCTGTTTGACCAGCTAGTTTATTGATAGACGGTCTGATGAAGTTAACACTTGTTTAACGAAAGCGCTCACATTTTATTTGTTTTTCTTGTGGATTTTTATCAATAAATACACCTTTGGTTTATCATCACCTGAGTGATTTATGCTTGTGAAACTCTGCCTGCCAGCATTTTTATTTATTTAGTTTGTTTTTCTTCTTCTGTTTTTTTGACAGTATCAGTAATAACCAACACAGAATTTCATTGGAATTACTGAGGAATAATGTGTTGTTATGTGAAGTACCAAACAATAATGACCGCAAAACAGCCACAAACTGAATATAATATTGTGAAATGCAGTCCAATTGAAATGTAGTCAGGTAGTTAAGATTCCTAAAAATCTGATGCCATAAGTGATATTTTCTGTAAAAAAAACAAAAACAAAAAAACAGGGAAGCTGATTTATTAGTCTAAGTATGCTGATGGGACTTTCTATAGCTCTCAACATCTTACATGCAAGTAAGTACTAGGCTAGATGCTCTTGTGGGTCATTTTAAGCCAAGCCATTTTCCCATTTCATTGTCAAATTAACCTATCCCATTTGGTTATGAATTGGCCTTACCCATCCCATGGTCCATAATTATATACCAGTAATGAGAAAAAATGGGATCATACCACAGATAATGTGAGAGCACCCATGCATGGGATAAAGCATTTAGGAGCTGAATCTGTCATTTAATAATACAGGGGGCAGTCCTGATGTACATTTTCTGTTTCACATCCAAAGATATAAGTTGCACATGAAAATGGACAGGGATGAACTTTGTTTTATGTGGATGGGAAGTCTGTTCCATAGCAGTGATATCCTCTGTGAGATATACCTGTCCCTCCAATCCACTCTATTGATACAGAAGAGGTTTAGATCCCTAAGCTGAGTATTTCTGATGTAATTTGACTCACAATTGTGCACTAAATTCAGCAGTAGTAGGTCAGAGGATGCCTTGTATGCCAGACACAGCTCAGATCTTAGCAGTCTGTAGGATACTGACTGTAGGATTTCATAGCTCAACACTCAAGGACAAAGTCAAAAATAATATGAGATTAAGGCTGAAATCATGGAGAGTTTTTAAATATTGTTATTATTTATCTGTAAAGTTAATATATTAACTTAGTTTGCTCTATTGTGCATTTTCTGAAAAATAAGAAGTATGGAACTCTAATGTCTAGCAATATTTATTAATGGGTAATTCACAGAGATGGGCCAGAAAACACATTTTTTTTCAGAGATGCAACTTCAGCTTCAGACACAATCAGGAATAGTTTGCACATAGTCCACAGACTCAGTGTGCCACTCAACCACAGCCTATAAGGCAAAGCAACGTACCCAACACACTAGTCATAGGTGACTCTATAGTCAGGCACACTGATGTCCCACTCACCAGGGTAAACAAGGAGAAGGTTGCTGTCAGCTGCCTGTCTGGTGCCAGGATCTGCCACATAACCTACACACTCAGGTCCCTCACAACAAGTACAGATATGACTCTGTCATTGTCCATGTTGGTGTGAACAACCTGAGATGTACCTCCCTGGACTACATGAAAAGAGACATGGAAGAGCCTTCCGATCTTGTACCCCAGGCAGGCATGATCCTAGCCCTGAGTAGCATCCTGCCATTGCCCAGAATGATACTGCAGTACAAGGAAAAAATGATTGACTTTAACAATTGGCTAAGCTTCTGGTGTCATTCTAAGGGGATCCAGTATCTGTTTACCTGGGACAACATGATGGACAGACCACAATGCTTTGCCAGAGATAGCCTGCACCTGTCACCCCTGGGATTCTGGATACTGGCTAAGGCTCTTGCTGCCCCTATAGTGCCTTTTTTTTAGGCAAGGTTCAAATGACAAATTCACCATCGTAATAGGAACAGGCAAGCAGAAACTGAGGGTAATGCTACTCAATGCTAGGAGTCTAAATCTCAAAATGCACTCCCTCAAGGCACTCCTTAAAATGGTGAACATCTATATCTGTGCAGAGACTGAGACCTGGTTCAAGGCTCTAGAGAGCACCCCTGCATTCCCATGCTATAACTCATACCACACGTTTTGGCCATCTAACCTGGACCAGAACACCAAAGGCGGAGGTGTGCCCATATTCATTAAGGATATCCACACCTCCAGGCTAGTTGCTCAGCATAATACATCTGAGGTTATCCAAGTGCAACTTACTCTGGGCAAAACTGCAGTCCAAATTGTAGCTTGCTACAGATCCCCCACCATGCCCCAGGATTCCCACTCCTCTTTTCTTGATATACTGGAAAATATTAGGGTTCAACCAAACACCCGAATAATGGGCAATTTCAATTACCCCACCATTAACTGGGAAAACTACTCATGTACCAACTCCTTCACTCAATACTTTCTGGAATTCATAAATTTCAATGCCCTGGATCAACTTATCAACACCCCCACCAGGGGCAACAATATCCTAGACCTAGTCATTACCACTAGTGTTCTACACCTGAAGTCAACTCCTCGTTGGTCAGATCCGACCATAAGCTAATCACCCTAGATATCCACATCCCGCCTTCACCCCCGATTAAGGAAATCATGGTAAAAAAATTCTCCAAAGCAAACTTCATGCTTTTTAAGACAGAAGTGCATCCCGCCTTTACCCCCGATTAAGGAAATCATGGTAAAAAAAATTCTCCAAAGCTAACTTCATGCTTTTTAAGACAGAAGTGGCAAACTTCACAACACCCATGCAGATGGACAATACAGGTTTGACTGCTGACTCTTACACAAATGCACTCTATAAGCCTTTACACGAGTGCATGGATCATGCTATTCCAAACAGAACAAAAAGGAAGCCAATCTGTTGGTCCTCTGCCATAAACAAACTCTACAACAGAAGGAAGAAACTGTTGCAAAGGAGAGTAAAATCCCATGAGTGGAGGAGATTCCTGGTCAGCCTCAGTAAAAAGCTGAGATCCCTTATAAGATCCTCTAAAGCTAGCTACGAAACAAAATCACCACTGATTCTAAGGATAACCACAAAGCATTCTATAGCTATGTCAAGAATTTGAATGGCAACACCCAGCTCTGCTCTGAGTTAAAGCACGATGGCATGGAAATTACAGAACCAATTGATATTGCCAACATCCTGGTAGATAGGTTCAGTGCTACCTTTACCCTCCTCTCACCCCCTAAAGGGGCCATGTCTATACAGGAAGAATGCAGTCCCTGTAACCACAACTACGCAGGTAAAAGCTGCACTCTCTAAAGCTAAAAACACAGCATCCATGGGACTGGACAACATCCCAGGCTGCGTTTTACATGAACTTCAGAATGAACTGGCTTCCCACCTAAGCATCATATTCAATCATAGCCTCACATCAGACTTTGTGCCCACTGAATGGCACACAGCAACAGTTATCCCACTCCACAAAGGGGGAGCCACCACTGATCCTGGGAACTATTGTCCTATTAGCCTGATGAGCCTGGTCTGCAAGGCCATGGAACATATCATAGAACTCATAAACAAAGACATTGGTAACTTCCAAACTCTGGACCCTACCCAGTTTGAGTTTGTAAAAGGCAGATCTTGCCTCATGAACCTGATCGACTTCTTTGAGGCAATCACCAAAGCCATAGCTGAGGATAAGGTGGTTCGTACAGCCTATCTTGACCTTGCCAAGGCTTTCGACACCATCCCCCATTCTGGAATTATAGCTAAACTCACTAAACTATGTATAAATCCCTACGTCACAAGATGGGTTGCCAACTGGTTCACTGACAGAACCCACGCTGTAAAAGTTGTAGACTCCAAATCTTACTTCAAAACAGTGACAAGTGGAGTACCACAGGGTTCAGTCCTGGGACCTCTCCTGTTTGGTATCTACTTCTCTGAAGTGCAGGCTAACACAGAAGTCCTTTGGCTAATGAAGTTCACAGATGACTGTAAACTAGGAGCCATAGTCAAGTCCCTAAATAATGTGAACATCCTACAGAAGGGCCTCACTGAGACAGATGCCCGGTGTCAGAGCCGTAGTCTCAAGCTCAATGCCAAAAAGTGCATTGTCATCTCCTTTGGTAAAAACTCTGTACCCATGAACTACCACATAGGCAGCAGTCTACTTAACACTGAATGTGAGATAAGAGACCTTAGGACCCAGGTAAACTGTAGTCTCTCCTTTGATAATCACACCACCACAGTAGTCAGGAAATCCTTCTATGTGGCACGCCTCATCACAAAAGAGTTCTCATCCAGGAAAAAAGAGGTCATTGTTCCCCTCTACTCGACACTCATTAGACCCATTATAGAGTACAATTCCCCTTTTGGAATGTACCTCACAAGACATCTGCAGCAGCTGGAAAGGCCACAGAAGTACCTCACAAAGAGGATTACTGACCTCAAACAGATGCCCTACACTGACTGTCTCAAAAAACTCCAGCTTTACTCCATAGCATATCGCCTTCTCTGAGGTGATCTCTGCCTAACATATAAAGCTATGTCAAACCCAGAGCTGTTCGACATGCTATACCTAAAGAAATCCCAATCCCTCTGAGCTACCACTCTAGGAACCTAAACCTTGTCACCACAATAAACAGGACATGCTGGAGGGAGAGATTCCTTTCCCAGAGACTTCCCATACTCTGGAACAAGCTACTCATCTATGTCAAGCAAAGTTCCTCATTAGCACTCTTCAAGAAAAATCTTGATGAGTGGATGGGAAATAGGAAACACACCCCGGGAATCACTTCTGTGGCTCTGTTCGACAGGGCACAGGATCGACAGGGCACAGGAAAATAACTTTCTTGGGTGGCGTAAGCCAGGGAACCTTGTTGGCTAGGCTTACTTAGGCCCTTGGGCCAATAGCCTAGTACTTACCAATGAACCTATGTTCAGGGACCATTGTGTCATACAGGCTTTTCCTAAGCTCACATCTAGTGTTCAAGTTTTCTTGGCAGTTGGTTTTACAGGGGAAGACGTGCTGTTGTTTTAGAATTTGTTTTCCACATTGAAATGCATTAGAAGTTTCTAAATGCTAACAATCACAGACACAAGGTATCTACTGACTGAGTGGTAAACCAATAAAGTATGCGTAAAATTAGTTATGGGGATTTTACCCACTGGTTGGAGGTTTATTCTTTGTTATTGGTTAGTATCCTGAGCTGATTCTGTATTATGAATTTTACTAAAAAATACAGCATACCCGCGGTGGTGCTGTGGTAGCATTGTCACCTCACAGTAAGATGCTGTCCAGTTCAATTCTCAGCTAGAGCATACTATGTGTGGAGATATGCGTGAATGGGAGTACCTTTGTTGAAGGTTGCGCATCAGGGCTGGTAACTCGGCACGTAAAAATCAACTACCAATCATTAGCGGACCGGAGTTCCGCTGTGGCGACCCCTAACCGGAAAAAGCCGAAAGACACAAACAAACTAAAAAATACAGCATGCTTTCAAAAATGTAATAGTAAGCTGAGTTTCTTTGTGGTTCACCCATTAAAGACTAGACTCCGCTTTTTTTTACCATTAGCCTGTTTGACTGTTATTCTTTTCCCCTGTCTCTTGGGTCTTGCTGATGGATCTCCATTCATCACTCCATCTCCCCTTTTGTTCCTCTATCACTGGGTTGAAGTCACGCACCTTCAATGAGTGACAATACTACAGGCCATTAGCCCATTGTTCATTGGTTGGAGGGCCTCATCAGTTCATTCATGCCCTAGAGAGGTAAAAGTCAGATGGTATGAAGCAGTCCACAGACTCCTTTCCCTTTTGTGTAGTTCCTAACCTCTGCAGCACCTTTCTGGAGCTCCAATATTTGATGTCTTTAGCAGGAAGCACATGTGCCTTAACACATATCCTTCAGGCTTAGTGCACTGTTCACTGCTGGGTAACATGTGGTCAGCAGGCCCAATCTCCACTGATGTAATACTCAGTGCTCCGCTTAGGAATCACCCCAACCAGTGAGCCCTAGCCAGATCCCTTGCACAGGATGGGAAAACTGGTAATGGCTACTTTCTCCCATACTCACCCTGTAGTATCATAATACTAAGAATAAATGTAAAACCACAAAAATAGCTCCAAGAGACAGTTCACATGTTTTAGAGTGCAAACATTTACTTTTCCATTTTCATCTAGAACAGACTTCTTCAGAAAGACATCTCATTACAAACAGCAAAGGATATATAGAGATAAAGTGCTACCAATCAAATCATTATGCAATCAATGAAATAATTAAGATGATAGATGTTTAAAAACACAGAACATAAAAATGCTAAAAAGCTTTCCCCATGATTCAGCAAGCTCTGAATGATGTGCAGGAATAGTGCAAGAGCTGCTGCAGGCAATATGGCCAACGTGTGATCCAGGAATGAGCTCCTGGGACGTGCACAAGCGCTCCTGCACTATTCCTGCATGGACACAGCCCCTGTATGCTAATTACCTCATTTGCTGGTGAAAAGCATGCAAATGAGATGAATTAATGATCCAGGAAGCAGGCAGGCATCCATGCAGGAAGAGTGTAGACTGCAGAAATCTATTCAGCCAGTAGCTGAATACATTTCTGCAAACTAAAAAACGAAGGCATGACAGCTCATATAAAAGCATGTATTATAAGGGTTAGGCATGCCAAGGGCCAAATATATGGCCATAGGTATAAAATAGTTTCAAAATTATAAAAAATATTTTTTTGGCTGATTTTGGATGTTTAAGCATAGGGCAGTGGTGCGCAAACGGGACCGGCCCAAAAATATGAAAAAAAGCTGAAAATAAGCTTTTAAACCAAAATCATAATTTTTCCATAATAGTCAATGGCATGCATAAGACAACAAGACCATGGAATAATGGTTGCTAAGGGAGAAGGCTGAGTGTTGGTTTTCTAACCAAGCATTAGCAGTCAATTCTATGCAAATGAGGGGAATGATACTGAATCACAGATTTCCCCTCAGTGCTAGCTTACACCCAAACATGTAGGTGCAATAACACCATGGTCTAAGCCTAAAAGCTAAAATGACCTCATGGGGGGGGGGGTGTCATGACTGCTGTAAGCTTATTGGAGCACTGTGGCCCGTGTTTGCACTTAGCTAAGCACAGCTAAGGAAGGGGTTGTGTCTGAAGATGCCTAGCAGTATTTACATTACCTAAACAGGTGTGCGCATTGCGCACTGGGTTTAAAAAGAAAAAAAAAACGGGAAATAGCAGCTCCATTCACATCTATGCACTGGGTTTGCATGGTGCACCTCGGGGCTTAAATGGGAAGGAAATGGGAAGGCAAAACAGAAGTAGGAAGGTCATCAAGGAGAACTAGCATAGCTGGCAGGTGAAATGTATCAGAATCAGCCAATTACAGAGGCAGCAACCCAGCCCAGCCCTGCAAACTACTATAAACTATGCAAACACCTTTCACTCAGGTTTTCCCATAAACTCTACACCACTGGTGTACACAAATGGGGAAATTTTACCTAACAAAACTAACAAAATGATAGGGGCTGCTGTTGCTCTCATACATCAATATATGGAAGAGGCTGAGGGTGGTAAGGATGAGAATGCTGATGACCAACCCACAGTGAGGAGAAGGAGAAGAGTGTACAGACCCAGGGTAACTTACCAGGGGCTACATGAGCTTGAGATAGTGGAGCACTATAGGGTGGACAGGGACATCCTATAGCAAATTATTGAGCTGTGCCGGCCACGCCTCACACACAGAACCAACAAAGGAGAACCCATCCCAGTGGATACCAAGGTATGTGTAGGCTTAAGAATACTAGCCACATGTACCTTCCAAAGACCAACTAGGGATATCATGGGGATCTCACAGGCATCAGCATCCAGGGTATTCCACCAGTTCCTGGATGCCATATCAGTACATGCTGGTGAGCACATATATTTCCTCAATACCCGTGAGGCGTTGACCAGCAATATGCATCTCTTCCACCAAATAGCAGAATACCCTGAGGTAGTGGGTGCTATAGACTGTATGCACATACACAGCAAAGCACCACCCGGCAAGCGGGTTCGGGTCTACATAAAGCACAAGGGCTTCCTCTCCATCAACTGCCAGGTCATGTGTGATGCCCACAGCATTATAATGAATGTGTGTGCTGGCAGCCCTGAAACCTATTATGACTCCCCCATCTGGCATATGATGCAGCTGTACCAGAGATTTGCCAGTGGGGAAATCCCATATGGTCACCTAGTGGGGGATGCTGGTTATGCACTAGAGCCATGACTGATGACACCCATCAGAAATGCACAAACACCTGAACAAGAACTCCATAATGAGGCACATGCACAAACCAGAATCATAATAGAGTGTGTGTTTGGGATGCTCAAGTCACGGTTCTGGTGACTGGACATATCTGGTGGAGCCTTGCAGTACTCTCCAGCTACATGTACACAGACTTTCATTCTATGTGCCATGCTGCACAATATGATTTTGCAGAAACAGTTGCAGCAGAAACAGCACGGGGCAGGGCCACACAGCCCCCCACCATTGCCAAGGCCAGCACAGGCACAGAGTGACTTGGATGAAGAACAACCTGAGCCTGCCCCTGTAGGCAGAAGGAGGCATGCCCAGTATGCTCAGGCTTTGGTAAAGAGGCAACGCATGGCACATACGCTGACATGGTAGGAACCCAGGGAATGACATCTCTCTGACTCGCACATACAGTAAAAGGGATGCCAAACATGACACTGCCTGTGCTTTATCATGTATAGGGAGCATACTATGTGCACCAGACATATAGTCAGCCCTCCAGCACCATCCTCAATACTGGCACAGCCACAAAGTAAGTCACTCTCCCTATCAACTGCTGAATGGATTAGTATGTTCTGCTAGTTGTATCTATTATATGGATGTGAGCATGCAAGGGAATCGGGTGGCTGAATGGGATGGCAGCAGATAGTAGACACCTATATGGGCAGCATGAAATCCATAACAAATACTGGTGTCAACAAAGTAGGCATTACTAGAAAAAGTGGCAAATCCCACTGCAGGACATGTGGTGGGCCAAATGTGTGTCCATAGGACACACGCATTCATGTCAGTGAGGCTCACATACCCAACAACAGTCTCAGCCAGCAGGACAGGTGTAGATGACCACAAAGAAAGGCTTTGCTAAGACCTCCAATTGATGGCAACAGAGATCAGCCCTCTCCAGACCTATACAGACAGACTACAACAGGTCAGGCAGTTGAATGTTAGCTCTGCAGGTTAAGAAGTCTGAAACTGAAATGTAGGTCAATAAAACTTAAGATCTCTACTCCACTGATATGCCTCTAGTCTGCATGATAGGTCAGAATACAAAATGAAACGGAAGCCAACAGACTACCTGAAATACCAGTACAGTCATAGCAAATGTTTACAGTTGTCAGGTGTGCCCACCCCCCACAATCCTATGTAGAAATGTAGAAACATGGACATGTGGGTTTAATAAAAGTGGAGCACAGATTACCTGAGCTGGATCAATTAGCAGGATAGATTATTGCATGTATACAATATGCAGGGCTCTGTGTGTTAGGTTGTTGTGTGTTATATAGGTTCATAGGTTCATAGGTTCATACTAGGCTATCTGCCCTAGGGCATTTATAAGCCTAGCCAGAGTGTGTTTGGCTTTCGCCACCCATTTTAAATTAATTTTGCTATGCCCTTTTTCGAGGTTAGTATACTGTGCCTCTGTCTAACAGTGACACAGAAGTGATACCCGGGGTAAACCTATGAACTCCCATCCACTCATCAAGATTCCTCTTGAAGAGAGTCAATGAGGGAGTCTGCCTAACCTGGACTGGGATTTTATTCCAGAGTGAAGGGAGCCTCTGGGTTATGAATCTGTCCCTCCAGCATGTCCTATTTATTTCAGTGCTGAGGTTCAAGTCTCTTAAGCACGTAGCTCGATGGGATTTGGATTTTCTGAGGTGCAGCATGTCCATTAATTCCGGGTTGGACATGGCTTTATACGTCAGGCACTGATTGCCTCTGAGCAGGTGGTATGCCACTGAGTAGAGCTGGAGTTTCTTTAACCTGGCAGCATATGGCATCTGTTTGAGTCCTTTGATCCTCTTGGTGAGGTACGTTTGGGGTCTTTCCAGTTGCTGCAGGTGGCTGGTAAGGTACATCCCAAAAGAGGCATTGTACTCAATTATGGGCCTGATGAGGGATGAGTAAAGAGGCACGATGACCTCCCCTGATCTAGATGTGAATCCCTTCATGATTAGGTGGGCTATATAAAATGTTTTTCTAACCACTTTGGCCATGTGGTTGTCAAACGAGAGATTGCTATCAACTTGGGTCCCCAGGTCCCTAATTACTTCTTCTAGTTTGCAGTCATCTGTGAACTTGGTCAGCCACAGTCCTTCCATGTTGGCCTGTACCTCTGAGAAATATATACTGAACAAGTGAGGTCCCAGGACTGAGGCTTGTGGGATGCCACTTGTAACTGGTTTGGAGTCTGACATGGCTCCAGCAATTCTAACCATGTGGGTTCTGTCCTTGAGCCAGTTTGCAACCCATCTAGTGACATAGGGGTTTATATTTAAGCTGGTGAGCTTATCTATAATGCCCGAGTGGGGTATTGTATCGAAGGCTTTTGCGAGGTCCAGGAAGGCTGTGTGGACCACCTTCCCCTCGTCAATGGCCTTGGTGACTGTTTCAAAGAACTCGACCAGGTTTAAGAGGCAGGATCTGCTCTTAACAAAGCCGAACTGGGTAGGATCCAGTGTCTGTAGCTCCCCAATATCTTTATTTATGAGGTCCATGATGATCCTTTCCATAGCTTTGCAGACCAAGCTAGTCAGGCTTATGGGGCGATAATTTCCAGGATCCGTTGAGGCACCACCTTTGTGGAGAGGGACCACTGTTGCTGTTCGCCACTCTTTGGGTACATATCCTGTAGTAAGGCTGAGATTGAACAGTAGTTTTATGTTTGGGTTTAGCTCTTCTTGGAGTTCATGTAGGACGCAACCTGGGACACCGTCTGGTCCCATTGATGCTGTGTTTTCTGCTTTGGAGAGGGTGGCTCTTACCTGAGCATCTGAGATGTCAGTGGGGGCAGCACTCTGCTGGGATAGATATTTGCCCTTTTGGTGGGGAGGGGGGGGAGTTTGCGCTGAACCTGTCAGCTAGGATGTTTGCAATGTCTGTGGGTTCGGTGTATTTTTTGTCATTTTGGACTAATTCTGAGCATATCTGGGAATTCCCACCCAGATTTCTAACATAACTAAAGAAAGTCTTGTGATTATCCTTAGTGTCCTGTGCAATTTTTCTCTCGAAGCTGGCCTTAGACGATTTTATGAGTGCCCGTAGTTTTTTGCTCATACTGATCAGAGATGCCTTCCCTTTTTGGGATTTTTCTCTATCATGTAGTAGCTTCCTCCTTCTATTGTATAGTTTGTTTATGGCTGGGGTCCACCAGACAGGACGTCTGCCTTTGGAGGATTGGGTCTTGGTTTTATTTGGGATTGCATGATCCGTGTATTCCTGAAGGTGTTCCTAGAATGCATTTATAAAGGATTCTGCGGTCTGGGCCATATTTTCTACAGGCCCGGGGGCTTTGAAGGATTCCACCTCGGTTTTGAGGAGTGTGAAATTTGCTTTAGAGAAGTTTTTCACTGTGGTTTTCTGGGCAGGGGGTGGGGTTGGGATGTGAATACCAGTGAGATTAGTTTATGGTCTGATCTTACCAGTGAGGGATACACTTCTGGTCTGGAGCATAGAGTCCCCATGTTGGTGATGATCAGGTCCAGTACATTTTCCCCTCTTGTGGGAGTGGTAACAAGTTGTTCCATAGCATTTGAGTTTATAAATTCTAGGAACCTTTGGGATATGGTGTTGGAGCTAGAGTAATGCTCCCAGTCTATATTTGGGTAGTTGAAGTCTCCCAATATAATAGTGTTTGGAGAGACCTTCATATTTTCCAGTGTTCTCAGGAAGGCCGAGTGGGGTTCCTGGGTTTGGGAGGGTGGTCTGTAGCAGGCTATAAACTGGAAGGCAGTTTTACCCATTGTTAGTTGCACAAAGATAGTCTCTGATGCTTCGTGCTGTGCCACCAATCTGGAGGTGTGGGTATCATTGACGAATATTGATACTCCCCCTCCTTTTGTGGTTCGGTCCAAGTTTTGGGGCCGAAAAGCACGGTATGAGGTATAACCTGGTAGTGCTGGGGTGCTCTCGGGAGCCTTGAACCAGGTTTCTGTTACTGCACAGATATAGATGTTCTCCATGCTAAGGAGAGTTTTGAGTGCATGCATCTTGAGGTTTAGACTTCTGGCGTTGAGTAGCATTACTCTTAGTTTCTTATCTCTTGTGATACCTATGGAGGTGGGTTTGTCTTTTGAGCCTTGCCTATTGTGTGGAAGTGGTCAGCATGTAGGCATGGAGGGTTGTGTCATCGGGGGCCTATGGCCAGTACTGTTGATGACAGGGCCATGTTCTGACAACTGCAGTGCCAACCACAGTGCATCCCAGCAAGACCCAATCCAGCAGTCATCTATACTCATTGTTCAGATGTAATATGTGTCACCATCTGAAAGATGGACATGCCATGAATGTGGGCCCAGACATACACACAGTACACAGGTGGAAGTACCCTAGACAGAGTATATAAAATGTAACTGTCAAATGAACACACCTTTGTAATTGTACATAAAGGTTAGCAGCACATTAGTTGCCTATGTAGTATGGAATACTGATGTAGTCTGGCCAATCACTTGTAGACCACAAAAGACACAGTTATGAAGTAATGAGAAACCGTCAATGTCCCAGCACAAGCCAGCATAAGGGGAATGTCCCAGGTATATCTGTGAGTCAGCTGCAAGAAGCTTCCCTATCACACATGCACTTAGCTCAGCCCACCATCAGCCACGGGTTCATCACAGGTCATATCCCTGCTATTGGGAATGAGTTCAGTATGATCCCCACTTCTGTATGGGAATACCCACAGAATGCAGCATGCTGAAGAGGTGTCCCATGCAAATGTGTCCCTAGCTGTAAGCAGCACCCTGGCAGCAGCCACACCAATGTATTAATAAAGACAAGAACTATTGCCATTAACACCTTGCACACCTACCCTGTCAACCCAGTGGAATACAGTGGCTTACAGCCTGGGACTGCAGGATTGACAGAATGCACTGGCCTGTTACAGATGGCCTGCATTACTACCAAATGTCCTACAGTCCTTTGTCAAAGGCCTGTGCCTCACCTGTATTGCCAATTTATGTTATCTCATGGGGTCCCAAATAACAACATAACACAGTCCACAGAACACAAATGCCAGGCCATGTCAACAAATCCCAGTAGCATACCCACCATGTCCTACTGCATGAACTGTGGACCAACCCCTAAATACCACTGGGATGAAGGGACAGCTATAGGGATAGGTATCAGATATCACTTGCATAATGTTAGGAAAAGAATAGAATAACAATTTGGGTGTAGAAGCATGGACACCATGGAGTGTATGAGGTCTGAAACTCGGATGTGTGCTCATACTAACTCTGCCTGCCATCCCAGTAATGGGTGGCTACAAACCTGCTCATAAACCACAATGTGAAGGCAAACTGACCAGATATATAAACTCTGCCTCTAGGTAACCTGTGTGAATCTGTACAGCTGGCAAGTATGGCCACAGCAGGATATGGCCATTCTGTCACATTGATAGATGTACAAGCAGGAGATCCTCAGCCACCACAGTACCAAGCTGCTGGACCATTTACACAGACACATCAGCAAGTGTCTGCAGCTCCCCCTCCAGAATGGCATGAGTGTGCAAGAATATGCAGGCTGCATACCACAATACTGGACACAGCTTCATTCATCTTGTATTCTCCAGGAAATTACTGTGAGCAAATAAGTATATCTGTCAGTAGTTGATGACATAATACATCACAGTGTAAAACAGTACATATGTCTGAATATCTCTGCTAACACCAAAACCATGTAACACAAGTAGCACAGACACAATAGTTACAGTATCCCACTATCCTTTGCCCATTGTGACTCCATATTGTCAACCTACCTACATATATCCTGCAGAAACAGGTTGCTAGACTGTAGGTGTAGAACACAAATTCCTGCACTGGAGTACAACCTACCTGTAATGGATTCACACATTCAATACTGAAGGTCATACTGGGCATGCTCCCACACTTAGAGAAATGAAGCCCATGTCTGACAACAACAGTGGACTATACATGTCTGTGCACACACGCCACATTGCACACTATTCATGCTTTGCACACACATTGGATAGGAATACATACATATATCCAAGGACAACACACTATAATAGGTCAAACATACACAAACAGAGATGTGGGGAAGAGAGAGACATACAGTGACAAAGAGCTTCCCATCATGAGGCCTGTCCACCCACCACACATCCAGTTGGCCAATATCACATGATGTACTGATGTCTATCACTGTAGACATTTGCTTCTGGTAGCCCTCAGCACTATAGTGTCTGTGGTGCTTGTGATAACTGTGTAACATGACAGTACAAATCAGTATTCATCTAGCAGCTGTATACCCAGTCTTGTCAAATTTACATTTGTGTGTGACTGAGTATTATGTGTGCGATTCCAGAGAAATGTTTATGGCCCATTCACACACACTGCACTCCCCATTGCCCTACTTTAGCAAGCCTGCTGATGTCAGTCACCTTGAAATACCCCTTTGGACAAGATTTATCCCTATAAGCTCTGTGGAATGTGCAATAACTGTGTAATGCTATAGCGTGACATACTAGTTAGGTAAGATTTCTAGTCTCAGACATGGAAACTGTGTGTGTGTGTGTGTGTGTGTGTGTGTGTGTGTGTGTGTGTGTGTGTGTGTGTGTGTGTGTGTGTTGGGGTAAATGATTTTGAGGCCATTCACAGTAACTACACCTCACATTGCCCTACTTTAGCAAGCCTGCTGATATCAGTCACCTTGAAATACCTCTTTGGAGAAGGTTCAGCCCGGTAAGCTCTGTGATGCATGCAATAACTGTGTATAATGCTATAGCATGACCATACTAGTTAGGTAGGAGTTCTAATCCCAGACTGTGAAACTGTGTGTGTTTGCATGTGGAAGAATCAATAATTTTGAGGTCATTCACAGTCACTACACCTCCCATTGCCCTACTTTAGCAAGCCTGCTGATGTCAGTCAAACTTGAAATACCTCTTTGGAGAAGAGTCAGCCCTGTAAGCTCTGTAGTGTGTGTGATAACTATGTAGTATTATAGTGTAACATGCTAATTAGGTAGGAGTTTTAATCCCAGATATGGCAACTGTGTGCGTTTCCATGTGTAGGGATCATTGATTTTGAGGTGATTCACAGTCACTACACCTCCTATTCCCCTACTTTAGCAAGCCTGCTGATGTCAGTCACCCTGAAATACCTCTTTGAAGGAGATTCAGCCCTCTATGCCCTGTGGCATGTGCAATAACTGTGTAATACTATAGTGTGATATACTAGTTAGGTAGGAGTTCTAATCCCAGACATGGAAACTGTGCGTGTTTGCGTGTGTATGTATCAATGATTTTGAGGTCATTCACAGTCAGTATACCTCCCATTGCTCTACTTTAGCATGCCTGCTGATGTCATTCACCTTGAAATACCCCTTTCAAAAAAGGCCAACCCTATTAGCTCCATGGCGCTTGTGATAACTGCGTAATACTGCAGTGTAACAAAGTAGTTATGTAGGAGTTCTAATTCTGACCCTGATAACTGTGATAATGTGTGTGTTTACCTGACAGAGTGTGTGTCTTCGTTGACACCTGCTTTTATGGACATTGACATGTACTACACTTCCCTTATCCCTCCTTTAGCACTGTTGCTGGTTTTACTCACCTTCAAATATACCTTTGGAGAGCCCTCCAACATGTCAGCTCTGTGCCGTGTGCAATAACTGTATAACACAATAATAGCAATACATAGTCAGGTAGGGGTTTGAAACTCAGTACTGATAAGTATGTGTGTGTCATCAGTATCCTGTGTGGGTGATTGTGTAATGACAGCATCCATTGCAGTGTGGGTTTTGCTACAACATTATATTGAGGACCTATATGTCCCATTGTCTACATTACAAGACCAGCATTTGCCAAACACTGTAGAGATTGCTGTAGACAATCCTCAGCCATAAATGTGTACAGCCCTGTGCAATTACCATGTGACAGTGCAGATTAGTAAACAATATAGGCAACCATTATAATGCCCAGCTACCACTCTCCACCCATGAATCACACACAAACATGCTTGGCTCTTACTCTCTTACTTTGTCTCTGTCTCTCTGTCTCTGTCTCTGTCTCTCTCTCTCTAGTGGATGTGGAAAAGTACATCTGCTTTGTATAGGTAGCAGCTTCAGTTCTGTCAGTAATGCTCATGATCAGCTGATGGCCTGTGCATGAATTACAATCCCCCACTTGCTAATTGCATGTGGAACAGCTATGGTATCATTCCCATAGCCAATTGCATGCATACACACTCCTATAACTAAACACTTCCTGTGGGTGATGGCCCTTTTCCTTCACTGTGAGCAGGACTTCATGTGGGTGTTTGACAAACAGCATCACAGAGGGTATTTGGAAAGACCTCTTACAAACTTACACTGTGGAGACAGGCCAACAAACAGGAGGGGGATGTTCCAGACATGGGGGCAGAATGTAAGTATTGCTGTTCTACATTTGAAGTAATATTGGTTTAACAGTGTTTATGTGGATATGGCTGTTCTACATTATGTAAAGTCTGGCATGACAGTGTTATGTGGTTGAGGAAGCTCTCACCTGTAGGGCTATCTGCAGACTGGCCAGAGTTGTGAGTCTTACATGTGTTGTGTTACTCATACATTTCCTATCTGTAGAAGTGCAGTAGCATACTCTGATGATTGCAGTCAGTACATGGTGACATCCATGTGGGTTACTGACTTCATATCCCTCAGAGGAGATATGTCACAACAAACCCTGTTAAACCAGGAAATGTCTCAGTTTATCACAGCAATATGTCAGTTTTGGCCCTGTGTTTGTGCCTCCGACCCCAAATCTGTTGATCTTTATCAATATGTCATGCAGTAAGAAGTGCATATGTACAGTACATCATTATTTACTGACATCATATCTGATAACCAGCCAGTGAGATATCAGACTGCTAGACGTGTTATGTATAGTATGCCTTATAGTTTAGGACAAAACCTGGACATTCTGGTGTAGTGTGTACAGTAGTGAGGTCTGTGTACTTATGGTGATTGTTGACAGAGTGTGTATTGTGAAAATGTTACTTGGCCTGTGTACAGACTGTGGTAGATGTCTTTGTTTTTGGTCCTGTTCTATCATAGGTTCATAGGTTCATACTAGGCTATCTGCCCAAGGGCATTTATAAGCCTAGCCCATAGTTATGTGGCTTTCGCCACCCCTTTAGTTTGCATAAAACTATGCCTATTATTTTGCTGTGCCTCTGTCAAGCAGTGACACTGACGATCTGATCTTGCATGCTGCTCCAGTTTATGGTACCCTAATGGCATACATGTTTGTAGCGCCAGACTGACACATGTCCCATACCACAGTCAGGCATCAGACTACACTGTGCAGTGGCCCAGTATATGTAGGGTTAGTGTGTGAGTGGCACATATGAGGATAGTTTTGTTCACACAGTCCATATAATGTAATATTAATTAGGCTAACCATAATGTGACTGTGGCTGTGTTCATATTGGTTGTGGGTATGCACTTTCACACTGGTGTTTGTTACTCTGTGCTGTTACATTCCTGTAGTGCCTGCTGTATTTGCAAGTACATGTGTATTACCCCATAGGAAACTTAGGCCACTGTTGTGGCAGTCTGCCTGTAGTTTGCACAGTGCTTTGTGACATGCCTAGCAGCTCAGTGTATTTACCTAGTGTGATGTTATGTCCAGATATTTGTCAGATGTACTGTTGCCTGGTCACCATAAGTGTTGTGTATTTCTGACAAAACAGTGGGATGCTGTAAAGATGTATGTCACTAAATAGTGGGAAGTATGTGGGCTTGGTACATCTGCTCCATCGGTTAATATGTGTTAGGACAGACAGGAATGTGTGAATGCATAAACTGTGTGAGCTTATCTATTCCAGTATTTTAGTGATATCCCCATTTACATGGCTGTAAATGTCCACTTTGTCAGGCTTGGTCCACACATCTTGCACTAAGGTGTTCTGTGTATACCTGTGGACTGACCAGATTGTGTCAGGCTGTCCACAGTTATTGGTCATATCTCTGCTGTATTCCACAGGATCATTACTGTGATTTGCGAGGTATTACACTGTGATGATCTTATGATTTTTGCCAGTATTTGATGGCATACATGTCAGTATCAGATGTGACTTCCCATACAACATGTCTGTTAACATAATCCCTGTTACTGTAGCAACATTCTACATTTATACCTGCAATACTTACATGACATCTCCTTGACCTAAGAGGTTGTGACTATTGATGCTGAGGTATGACTCCAGTACATGTTAATGGCATATGTTCTACATATACATGAAATAGAAACTGCTATGCAAAGTACATCATGGATACGTAACAATATGGGCAAACCATACTATTCAGAAGGTTATCTGTCAATACAACAAATTAAAAAGAAAAAAGACAACTTTCTAAGAGTTCCAATAACTTGTTCAAGTAATATACATCAGATAGAAGAAGTAATTAAAATAATTGACCAATATTGGCAGTAGATAAAAGTGTACTTTCAATAGTGAGGAATAAACCCAGATTTACATATAAAAACAAAAAGAACTTAAAACTGATGCTCTGTTATCCGAATATAGGCTCTACAGATGAATTTAGGCATCTTGACACTGGTAAGCTTATAAAAATTTACACTCGAGCTAGCTGTGATACTACACACCTAGTTTATTTGGCTGTGTGCCAACTTTGTTGTTGTTCTTATATTGGAAAGACGGACTGCAGACTTTGGTACAGGATCTGTGAGCATATTTATAGCATTAATAATTCTATACAGACTAGTGCTCTAGCCAAACATGTCTCAATGCATGGTACTGTACACAAGTTTAACTTTAAGGTGTTACAGGTTGTACATGAAGACATATCGGGTGGGGACATAGGAAACCAAGTGGAAAACTTGGAATTAAAATTTATTATAAGAATGAGAGGTAATGCAGGAAAGCGGTTGAATGATAAAATGTGTATAAAACCTGTTTTGAAGAACAGGATTTTTAGATAATAATTTAGTTATTTATGTTATTATATTAATGTTGTTATACAGTATGAATTGATTAAATATTTAAAGCGCACTTTTATATGCATATCTTTATATACATATATATATATATATATATATATATATATATATATATATATATATATATATATATATATATATATATATATCAATCAATCATCCCCCGGATTCTGCATGCCTTGCATGATTTGCAGGATTAGTGCAGGAGCTCTAGCAGGCAATATGCCTGCGGTGCGATCCAGGAACAGCCTGCAGGGGCATGCATGAGAGCTCCTGCACTAGTCCTGCATGGACTAAGCTCCTGTATACAAATCACCCCATTTGCAGGAGAAATCCATGCAAATGAGGTGAAATTGCGATCCAGGAAGCTTGAAACCGGACATGCAGGACAAGTGTAATCTGCAGAAATGTACTCAGTTAGTAACTGAGTACATTTCTGCAAAATCCAAACTGGAGCCGTGACAGCTCCAAATAAAGGCTACATATCAGTGAGGAAGCATTCCAATGGCCAAGTATAAGGCCATTGGCAATGCAAGCAGCTTACAAAATGAAAAATCAATTTTTATTTTTTTGTAGCCGATTTTAGCTGTTTAAGCATAGGGCAGCGGAGCGCAAACGGGATCAGGGGGAAAATAATAAAATAAACCGAAAATAAGCATTCTAACTAAAAATCACTATTCTGCCATGAAAGTCAATGGCAGGCAGAAGACAACATAGCCAGTGAGTAGTGGTTGCTAAGGGGGGAGTCTCAGTGTAAGACATGTAACTATGCATTAACAGGCAATTCTATGCAAATGAGGGGAATGATAGTGAATCCCAGTTTTCCCCAGCATGCTAGTCAAGTCCCAACAGTGTAAGCGCAGAAATAGCTTGGTGCAAGCCTAGGAGTTAGCTAACATCATTGGGGGTGTGTCAGGCATACTGTAAGCAGATTAGAGCCCTGTGGCTCAAGTTTGCTCCTAGCTAAGCACAGGTAAGCAAAGGGGTGTGTATGAGTCTGCCTAGCACTCTTTACATTGCCTAAGTGGGTGTGCATGCCGCTCACTGGGTCTTAAAGGAAAAAAAAAGTTAAACCAGGAAATAGCAGGTTCCTATTACGCGATCAAAAATCCTTTTAGGTGAATACGAAGATGTTGAACTGTATTGTGTGAAGTACGTAAACCCCAAACGGTCAAAACCATGAATTTTGAAATGTTGATTTGTTTTGGTTGGCATGCCTGCGGTACAGCTCCATAAGGTAAGTGTGCGATCTATAGGACTTTAGTGTTAGGATTTGGGTTAAGGTAAGTGCATAGATAGGTACTGTATGTAAGAGCTAGTGTAGTGTTAGGTGTAGGTTTTTTTAAGTGTATGTATGTGTATTATTTATTTTGTTTAGGTGTATGTCTGTAGGGGATGTGTGCGGTAGTTACGGACCTTAGAATTAGGGAGGGGTTAAGAAGAGTGCATAGATAGTTGTGTTTGTGGGGTTTAGTGTAGTGTTGGAGGTAGAGTTTTGGTGCTTTTATTTTGTTTAGGTGTATGTCTGTAGGGAATGTGTGCGGTAGTTATGGACCTTAGGGTTAGGGAAGGGTTAAGGAGAGTGCTTAGATAGTTGTGTTTGTGGGGTTTAGTTTAGTGTTGTAGGTAGAGTTTTGGTGCTTTAGTTTAGGTTAGAAGTAGGGATTAGTTAGTGTATGTATGTGGTTTATTTATTATGTTTGGGTAGGTAGTATGTAGTGGGTGGTGGGGTTGGCCGACTATGACAGTTCGATATATTTTTTTCACGGTTTAGTGCATTCGGGATTTTCACGGTTGGCGGTATAGGGGTTGATGTTTTGGTATTCGCATATAGGGATTTTCATTTTGCTAATATAGACCCTTTACCAGCTCTGTGCACATTTGAGCACTCTGTTTGAACGGCGCGCCCCCGGGCTGAAACAGGAAGGCAATGGATAGGGAAAACAGCAATAGGAAGGTAATCAAGGAGAACTAGCAAAGCCGTCAGGAGAAATGTATCAGAATCAGCCAATTGCATAGGCAACAGACCAGTCCAGCCCAGAACACTACTACAAACTATGCAAACACCTTTCCCTCTGGTTTTACCCATACTCTACACCACCAGTGTATACAAGCAGGGAAGTTTTAACAAACAAAACAACAAAATTATAGGGGCTGCAGTAGCTATCATACAACTTGTGGAAGTGGCTGAGGATGGTGAGGATGTAAATGCTGTCGACCAACCCACAGTGAGGAGACAGAGAAGAGTGTACAGACTCATGGTAACCTACCAGGGGCTACATAAGCTGGAGATAGTGGAGTGCTATAGGGTGAACAGGGACCTACTACAGCAAATTGTTGAGCTGTGGCGGCCACACCTGACACACAGAACTTACAGAGGGGAACCCATCCCAGTGGATACCAAGGTATGTGTAGGCCTAAGAATACTACCTACAGGTACCTTCCAAAGGCCAACTGGGGATATGATGGGGATCTCACAGGCATCAGCATCCAGGGTACTCCACCAGATCCTGGATGCCATGTCAGTACATGTCGGTAAGCATGTATATTTCCCCAATGCCCATGAGGCATTGGCCAGCAATATGCAACTGTTCCACCAAACAGCAGAATAACCTGAGGTAGTGGGTGCTATAGACAGCATGCACATATGCATCAAAGCATCACCCGGTGAGCAGGGTAGGGTCTACATCAACCGCAAGGGCTTCCCCTCCATCAACTGCCAGGTCGTGTGCGATGCCTAGGGCAAAATAATGAATGTGTGTGCTTGCTGCCCTGGAAGATAACATAATTCCCACATCTGGCATCTGACGCAGCTGTACCAGAGATTTGCCAATGCGGACATCCCTCTCAGTCATCTATTGGGGGATGCTGGATACGCACTGGAGCCGTGGCTGATGACACCCATCAGAAATGCACACACGCCTGAACAAGAACTCCATAATGAGGCACACACACACACAGATCAGAATTATAGTAGGCCATGTGTTTGGGATGCTCAAGTCATGATTCCGGTGCCTAGATACATCCGGTGGAGCCTTGCAGTACTCACCAGCTACATGTACCCAAATTGTCATCATATGTGCCATGCGACACAATATGATCCTGCAGAAACAGCTGCAGCAGGAACAGCACAGGGCAGGGCTACACAGCCCCCCACCATTGTTAAGGCCTGCATAGGCACATAGTGACTCAGAGGAGGAACAACCTGAGCCTGCCCCAATAGGCAGAAGGAGGCATGCACAGTATGCCCGGGCCTTGGCAAAGAGGCAATGCATAGCACATACACTGACATAGGAGGTGCCCAAGGAATAACACCTCTCTCTGACTCTCACATACAGTAAAAAGGATGCCAAATATAACACTACATGTGCTTAGCCATGTGTAGGGAGTGTACTATGTGCATCTGACATAGGCAGCCCTGCAGCACTACCCTCAATACTGGGTCACCCACAAGGTAAGTGACTCACACATGCCAGTCAGGGGGTTTAACATACCCAACAACAGTCACAGCCAGCAGGACAGGTGTAGACAAACACAAAGAAAGGCTGTGCTATGGCCTCTAAATGATACCTATGTGTAACCACCCCCCCAGGCTTACACAGACAGACTACAGCAGGTCAGGCAGTGGGACATTAGTTCTGAAGGGTAGGAAGTCAGAAACTAATATGTCTGTAAATCAAAGCTAAGATCTGTAGTACACTGGTATGTCTCTAGTCAGCATGATAGGTTAGAATACAGACTGAAATGGAGTACCTGACATACCAGTACAGTCATAGCAAATGTGTACAAGTGTCAGGTGTGCCCCCCCATCCTACATAGTAATGTAATAACAGTCAGGTGTGCCCCCCTAATCCTGTGTAGAAATGTAGAAATAGTCAGGTGTGCCCCCCATCCTATGTAGAAATGTAGTAACATTCAGGTGAGCCCCCCCCCCCACAACCCTATGTAGAAATGTAGTAACATGTATGTGTAGGTCTAATACCAGTGGAGCACAGATGCACAGAGGTGGCCAAGGTAGCAGGATAGATAGTAGCATCTGCACAATATGCAGGTATGTGTGTGTTAGGTTGGTATGTGTCCCATATCGTGTGAGAGTGGTCAGTATGTATGCATGTTGAGGTAAGCCTGGTGGCCATTGCCTACTACCACTGATGACAGGGATAAGTCCTCACAACTGCAGTGCCATACACAATACCCATCAGTATAACACAAGCTAGCAGTAAGCCATTACTAATATATGGTGGTAATATGTGTCACCATCTGAAAGACTGACATGGCATGGCTGTTGGTCTACATATACAAGCAGTACACAGTGGAAAGTACCCCAGACATACAGTATATATTGTGTCACTGTGAAATGGACACACCCTTGGAAACATACATACAGGTATGCATCACATTATTTGGTCCTGTCGTACGGGATACTGGTGTTGTCTGCCCAAACACTTGCAGATCATAAAGGAGGTAGGACTGATGTACTGGGAAACAGCTGATGTACCTGCACATGCAAGCATACCTGGAATGCTCAATGCATGTCTGTGTGTCACATGCAAGTAGTGTCCATAGTACACATGCACCCAGCTCATGCAAACACCCCCACAGGCACCTCTCTGGTCATATCCCTGCTGTGGGGAATGAGTACAGTAAGACCCCACCTGTATATGGCAATAGTGGAAGACTGCAGCATGCAGTGCAAGTGTCCCATGCAGGTGTGTCTCTAGCAGTAGGTGGCACCCTGCCAGCATCCACACCACCTGAGCAAGACTGTTAGGAGATATTGACATGAACACCTATCACACTTATCCTGTCACCCCAGGGGAATATACTGTATGGTGGTCTGGGACTGTAGGACTGACAGAATGCAATGACCTGCCACATCTGGCATGCAGCAACACCTAATGCCTCACAGGCATCTGCCAAAGGCCTGTGTCTCACATGTACTGCCAATGCATGTTATGTCACGGACACCCAAATAACAATGTAACATACTCCACATAAGCCATATGCCAGGCCATGTGGACAAATCACAGTAACATGTCCACCATGTCCCACTGCATGAACTGTGGACCAACACTAACACACACCTGTGATCAGGTGATACCCTTAGGGAAAGTATCAGAGAATGTATGCATAATGTACGGAAGAGGTTAGAATAACAGGGGGGTGGGAGCATGGGCAGCATGGAATGTGCAGGGTCTGACACCAAGCTGTGTGCATACACTATCCCTGGCTGCACATACATGCATGGGTGGCTACACACCTGCCCGTACACCACAATAGGGTAAATGTCCTGACCCATGGGCCCTGCCCCTGGCTGACCTCTGCGAATCTGTACAGCTGTGAGGCATTGTCACAGCAAGATAAGCCCATACTGTCATGCTGATGGGGGTACAAGTATGGGATCCTCTGTCAGTACTGTACCAAGGTGCTGAACCGGATGCACAAACCCAGCACCAAGTGTCTGCAGCTCCCCCTCCAGAATGGCATAACTTACCATGAATACGTAGATGTCTGCCCACAATACCTGGCACAGCCGCAGTCACTCTTGTCCCCCAAGACATCACTGTGAGTAAGACTGTCCACCTGACAGTACATGAGGACAGAAAACATCACTGTGCATAACAGTACACATCTGAATATCCCTGCTAACAGCAGTACCATGCAGCTAAAGCAGCACAGACACAATCACCTTACAGTACACACTATCCCCTCCACAGTTTGTCCCCATATTGCAAAATGATCAACGGATACCCTGCAGAAACAGTATGCTACCTGTTGGTGTACAACACAAAGGTCTACACTGCAGTACAAACTACCTGGACTCGATCCACACATTCAATACAGACGGGCACACTGGGCATGCTCACACACTTAGAGAAATGAAGGCAATGTCAGTCAACAACATACTGAAAGGACATATTGGGCATGCTCACACACAATGAAGGCCATGTCTGCAAACACCAGTGGACCAGATATATCTGGCAGTAGCAGATGTTAGTGCAGACACTCCTCAGTATGCACCACTCATGCTTTGCACACACAGTGGATAGGAATACAGACATATATCTAAGGACAACACACTATAATCGGCCGAAGGTAGACATACATAGATTTGTGGAAGAGGGCGACTGTGACAAGGAGCCATTCAGGCCTGTTCCACTCAGCACACAGCCAAAGGGTCACAACCACATGAGGTTCAGATGTCACTCACTGTAGATACTAGCCATCAGTATCTGTCAGCATTACAAACTATATGGTGCAAGTGCTAGCTGTGAAACATGAATGTACAAGGAAGTAGTCATCTAGCAGTGGTATACATGTACCTGTGAAATATGACACTGTGTATGCCCGCATGTGGTATGTCAACCTCTAGATGAATGGGTTATGTCCCATGCACACACACAGCTCTCCCCATAGCCCTACTAAGACAAGTCTGCTGAAGTAATCTACTGTGAAATACACCTTTGGGAGAGTTGTAGACCAGTAGTCTCCATGGCATGTCCTATAACTGCATATTGTTGTAGTGTGGAACCAAAACACACTTCAAATTGCGAAAATGCCAAAAGACTTGAACACAACACAGGCAGTCCAACTGTGTAAAAAGTTTCTTTAATTCTGGTACCTCGGCCTTCGCCTTCTCATGGAATACATTTAATTCAAACACCACCCCTTTTATAACACATCTACACAACATTTGTATAAATAATTGATTCAATGAAACAATTAAGCATTTTATCAACTGCCTTGAGCAAATCTAATATTTTTACCAACAAAATTTGCTCTAAGGAGTTTCTGACTTCACCTATAAAATTTCATACATTGCATCATTTGTAACATGCTATATATCAAATATATTGACATTGATTTACTTCCATAACAAAAGTTTTTATATTTAACATACAATATATGAAAGTTATATTAATATATATATTATAGTTATATTAATACATTTCTGAGCATATAATATGTTTAAACATATTGTCACTTGACACTATGTGGTCTTAATTTTACACTTCCAAATTCATTCCATTTGGAAAAAGAGTACTGTACTTAAAAATAAATCTGGACTCCATTTCCAATAATGTGCCAAACAGAAATGGTACATTGGACAAACTAGTAGGAAAGTCAAACTTAGAATTCTAGAGCATTTGGGGGACATTAGACACAAAAGATTAGATAGTCCGGTGGCTAAACATTTTTGGTAGCAGCACAAAGGGGTTCCTGAAGGGTTTATATTTTGTGTTTTGGGGAAACCTAAGGGTTTTGGTGAGGATGCAAGTTTTCATAATAAATTATTGGAAATGGAGTCCAAATTTATTTTTAATTACAGTACTCTTTTTCCAAATGGAATGAATTTGGAAGTGTAAAATTAAGACCACATAGTGTCAAGTGACAATACGTTTAAACATATTATATGTTCAGAAATGTATTAATATAACTTTCATATATTGTATGTTAAATATAAAAACTTTTGTTATGGAAGTAAATCAATGTTAATATATTTGATATATAGCATGTACAAATGATGCAAGGTATGAAATTTTATAGGTGAAGTCAGAAACTCCTTAGAGCAAATTTTGTTGGTAAAAATATTAGATTTGCTCAAGGCAATTGATAAAATGCTTAATTGTTTCAACGAATCAATTATTTATACAAATGTGTAGATGTGTTATAAAAGGGGTGGTGTTTGAATTAAATGTATTCCATGAGAAGGCGAAGGCCGAGGTACCAGAATTAAAGAAACTTTTTACACAGTTGGACTGCCTGTCTTGTGTTCAAGTCTTTTGGCATTGCTGTAGTGTGATAAAGTAGTTAGGTAGGAGTTCCAATCCCAGACATGGCTGTGTGTCTGCCTCTGTCTGTGTAGAGAGCAATGCTTTTTAAGGTAGTCACACTCCCTACAATTCAAATGCTCTACTTTGGTAAGGCTGCTGATGTCATCCACTGAGAAATACACCTCTGGGAAGGTTGTATCCCAGTAATCTCCATAGCGTGTCCCATAACTGCGTACTGCTGCAGTGTGATACAATAGTTAGGTAGAAGTTCTAATCCCAGACTTGGCAAGTGTGTGTGTGTGTGTGTGTGTGTGTGTGTGTGTGTGTGTGTGTGTGTGTGTGTGTGTGTGTGTGTGTGTGTGTGTGTGTGCATGTGTGTGTGTGCATGTGTGCATGTGCATGTGTGTGTGTGTGTGTGTGTGTGTGTGTGTGTGTGTGTGTGTGTGTGTGTGTGTGTGTGTGTGTGTGTCCCTGTCCGTGTACAGAGCAATTCCTTTTAGGCTATTCACACTCCCTACAATTCAAATGCCCTACCTTGTCAAGGCTGCTGATGTCATTCTCCTAGAAATACACCTCTGGGAAGGATGCAGCCCAGTAATCTCTGTAGCACATACCATAACTGCATACTGCTGTAGTATGATACAATAGTTAGGTAGGAGTTCTAATCCCAGCCTTGGCAATTGTGTGTGGGTGTGTGTGTGTATGTGTGTGTTTGTGTATGTGTGTGTGTGTGTGTGTGTGTGTGTGTGTGTGTGTGTCTGTCTGTCTGTTCCTGTCTGTGTAGTGAGCAATTGCTTTTAGGCTACTCACACTCCCTATAATTCAAATGCCCTACTTTTTTCAAGACTGCTGATGTCATCCACCTAGAAATACACCTTTGGGAGGGATGTAGCCCAGTAATCTCCATAGTGTGTCCCATAACTACGTACTGCTGTTGTGTGATACAATAGTTAGGTAAGAGTTCTAATCCCAGACTTGGCAAGTGTGTGTGTCTGTGTGTTTGTGTCTGCCTCTGCCTGTGTAGAGAGCAATTCCTTTTAGGCTACTCACACTCCCTACAATTCGAATGTCCTACTTTGTCAAGGCTGCTGATGTCATCCTCCTAGAAATACATCTCTGGGAAGGTTGTGGCCCAGTAATCTCCATAGCGCATCCTATAACTCTGTACTGCTGTAGTGTGATAAAACAGTTAAGTAGGAGTTCAAATCCCAGACTTGGCAAGTGTGTGTGTGTGTGTGTGTGTGTGTGTGTGTGTGTGTGTGTGTGTGTGTGTGTGTGTGTGTGTGTGTGTAGAGAGAAATGCATTTTAGGCTAGTCACACTCAGTACAATTCAAATGCCCTACTTTGGCAAGCCTGCTGATGTGATTCACTGTGAAATACACCTTTGGGGAAGGGGCACTCCAGCAATTCCTGTGGTGCATCCTATAACAGCATCATGCTGTAGTGTGATATAGAACCCTGGTAGGGGTTCAATTCCCACACATGGCAGTTGATGTTTTGTGTGTGTTTCTATGTCTGTGTAGGGAGCAATGCATTTTAGGCTAGTCACACTCAGTACAATTCAAATGACCTACTTTGGCAATCCTACTGATGTTATTCACTGTGAAATACACCTTTGGGGAAGGGGCACTCCATCAATCCCTGTGGTGCATCCTTTAACAGCATCATGCTGTATTGTGATATAGAACTCTGTTAGGGATTCTATTCCACACACGACAGTTGTGGATGTTTTGTGTGTGTTTCTATGTCTATGTAGGGAGCAATGCATTTTAGGCTAGTCACACTCAGTACAATCCAAATGCCCTACTTTGGCAATCCTGCTGATGTCATTCATTGTGAAATACACCTTTGGGGAAGGAGTACTCCAGTAATCTCTGTGGCGTGTCCTATAATGGTGTAGTACTGTAGTGTAATTACACAGTTAGGTAGGATTTTTAATCCAGACATGACAGGTGTGTGTGTGTGTGTGTGTGTGTGTGTGTGTGTGTGTGTGTGTGTGTGTGTGTGTGTGTGTGTTTCATATGTATCCTTTGTGGAGGTGGTTGTGAGTGTGTATCAATAGGACTCAATGTGGGGCAGGTTTTGCAAACTTCTTATATAGAGGGCCAAGCGTACAGGGATAACAGATGTGAAATATCCAAGAGGCTGGGGTGCAAATCCATACCCCTAAATGTGAGATCAATACCAGCTGAACAGCATTAGCAACCCTTGTATTACCCAGGGAACACTCTCAACCCATGTCTCATACACACATAGACACACACACACACACACACACACACACACACACACACACACACACACACACACACACACACACACACACACACACACACACACACACACACACACTTGCCTAGGCAACAACCAATATATTGATAGTACCCTGCATATTGCCCACTGATAGTAACCATGGTGTGATTGCAGTGGGCTACAGAGGGCATGGCACCCTGTCCATCAGTCCAGTAGGCATGTACATGCAGACAGTGCACCTCCTCCATGTTCCCCACTGGACACCTGCAACATTTGTGGTGCCATTACATGTGACCCACAAAGGACATACCATGCCTGAAACACAAGCCCTGTATGGACAGATGCCACTGACACCAGGGAATACCAGTATCATGCTATCAATGCAGATGCAGGGTCAACCTTCTGTCCATTAACAGTTCCCACCACATGAAGCCAGGATTGGCACATGTGATGATAACAATCTGTGTACACAACATGGGCCAGACACCCCAGGTACAGTTCTACATGTCACTGTACATGCATGTGGGAGGTGTGTACATCCCAGACACTGTCCATATCATGGACTAAGGAACACATGGCAAGCAATGCAGAGCATAGGCCACACACAATAGTCACCCAGGTGACTGGATGGTGAATACAATGCCCACCTGTGTGGGCAACTCCAGACACTACAACCCTGAGCCACATTGCAGAAGGTTGTCATGTGGCCTGATGCCAAGGTATACCCATCACCTAGCCTTATATAGCTATCTGACACCATCGACCACAACACATCTGTGGAGCAGTGCACCCATGCATGTCAGTACTGGCACCCATATATGTGTGTGTGGTGTATGATGCGTATGACCACATTCACAATCACTACAACCTCCATTGGCATAGTGAAGCATGCTGTCTGATGTCAGACACCTCCACATACCCTTTGCACATATAAACTCCATGTGACCCTGTGGTGCATGTGATACCTGCACATTTCTATGTTGTGGCAATCCCACTAGTGATGAGTTGTATTCCTGGCCCTGCCAAGTGTGCCAACGTGTGTGCAGCCCTGTGAGAGTGTGGCTGTGTTGATGCAGACACCTGTTCATGCAGACAGGCACATGTACTACACCTACCACATAGCTACCATATCCCTGTTTCAGATGTCACTAACCATCACATATACGTTCTGAGAGCTCCCCAACATGTAACCTATGTGGCACATCCAATAACTGCATGGACATGTGATAGCACTACATAGTCATCAGGGGTTAGATACCCTGTAGTGGTAGGTGTGTGACACACACATGTTTAAATTTTACTCTCCCACCCCTTCCTGGATTTTCTGTGCCTCTGTCTGCCTCTCTCACTCCCTCTCTGATGGATGTGGAGACTTACACCTGCATTGCTTAGGCAGCAGCATGTGTATTTTAAGTGATGCTCAGGATCAGCTGAAGGCCTCTGCACGAATTGCAGCCCTCCTGTAGCTGAGTCCATATGGACCAGCTGTGGTAACATTCCCATAGCCAATTGCATAGAAACACACACCAATATCTAAGAACATCATGTTGGTGTTGGACCTTTCATTCATTGCGAGCACAAACTCAATCTGTTGTTTGGCAAACAGCATCTCAGATAGATTGGGGATTTACCTCTGACAACATACACTGTGGAAACAGGCCAACACACAGGAGGAGGATGTGCCTGACCTGACTACAGACTGTAAGCGCTGCTATACTGCATTTGGAGTAATGTTGGTTTAACAGGGTGTGTGTGGATATGGCTGTCCTACATGTTTTCATACCTGCCATGTCAGTGCTATGTTTATGAGGGAACACTTATCTGTAGGGTCATCTGCAGACTGGCCAGTGTGTGGTGCCTTTTGTTTCAGGTGTTACCCACAGAGCACCTATCTGTGAACTGCAGAAGGTAGTGTGAGGATTGCAGTCTGTAGATGGTGACAGCCATGAGAGTTACTGACTTCATATCCCTCATGGGACATATGTTACAACAAACCCTGTTAGAACAGTAAATGTATGAGGTTATCACAGCAACATGTCAATATTGGCCCTGTGTATGTACCTCCAGCCACAACCCTGTCAACCTTTGCACATATGTCATGCAGTAAGGGGTGCATATGTGCTGTAAACCATAATTAGTGATATCATATCTGATAACAAGCCAGTGAGATATCAGACTGCTACACATGTTATGTATAGTAGGGGTTATATCGGATGAAATCACCTGGACATTCTGTGGTTGTGTGTACAGTACTAAGGTCTGTGTACGTAGGGTAAATTTTGACAGTGTGTGTATTGATAATATGTACATTGGCCTGTGCACAGACTGTGGTAGATGTCATTGTTCTTGGTCCCGTTCTATCTGATGTTACATGCTGCTCCACTGTATGTTACACTATCGACTTACATGTTTGTAGGGCCATACACACACATGTCCCTTACCACAGACAGGCATCAGACCACACTGTGTAGTGGACCAGTATATGTAGGGTTAGTGTGTGAGTAGCACATATGAGAATGGTGTTGAACAAATAGTCCATATGCTGTAATATAACGCTAGCATACCATACGTGGCTGTGGCTGTGTTCACATTGGTTGTGGTTATGCACTTTCACACTGATGTATTGTACTCTGTGCTGTGACATGTCTGTAGAGCCTGATATATATGCAGGTACATGTGCATTACCCAACAGGAAATGTATGGTGGGGCTGGGGCCATATATGTGTGGCCTTCACCTGCACAATACATGTGTGCCCTCATGTACTCCAGAGGCCAGTTGATGTAATAGTGGTGTATGGCCCTGTATTATTGAGCCTGGGGGGGATGCACCATAAATAACGTAGGCTGTTACAACATGTGGGGGTATCAGGGGTGATCTGCCTTAAGGAATCTGTATGTACATTACCATACAATTCACCTATATTTAAGTTAATTACATAAATTGGGTTAATGCAGGCCTACTGCTTACTGCCTCCTGCCATACAGACTGCCCTGTTTATTAGTGTGCTTGTGATGGTGTCAGTTATGCCTTGTTATGTAACAGTTACATCCCATTGTGTCAACTGAGGTCTTTACCACCCAGTGAGTGTGTACAGAGTGTAGATAGAGGCTGCTGGACTATACACCTGCATTATTTACTGTTGATTGCTTGGTATCCTGTGGCCCAGTCTGTCTTTACTATTGTACTATTTGAAGGGCTCGGCCTGGACAGCAGCATTTGTAAACCTTTCCGGACTGCTGTATTAGTATAACTGTTTCACAGTTGCATTACTCTGTTTATATGGATGTCAGTGTCTGAACAGCTATATGACATGGCATATTCAACTGTAATAGTACACAAATAAAGGTTTTCCTTTTATGCAAACCTGTGTGTGGTGTTATAGCCTATGACCTCTCTGTGGGTATATGTTGCAGGCAACAATTGTGCTTTGTATAGGTGGCTCATACAGTGTCCAGTTGTTAAGGTGTTAGTTGTAGGCATAGTCGCTGTTCCATACTGTGTGCACCTTCTACATATGTATCTTACTGTACATATCTCTGCGTGTGTATGTGTAGTCACATATATATCTATATATACGTATATATATATATATATATATATATATATATATATATATATATATATATATATCTGTATCTGCATAAATATGTCTGTGTATATGTATCCTAAGGATGTTGATAGCTTCCACACTGTACATTTCCTACGGGAGCCAGACTATACTGTATGATATGTTACCGATACCAGCCTGACATCATACAGGTGGGATGTAGTACTGACATCTTGTGCCCAGTCATGTCAGGTCCTGATTATTGGATCTGCAACACTTGGTAGTGTATTGCAGGGTGGACGTATTTGGCTGTGGGGGGTATACCTATTCGTACAAGACGTATATTGTTTGGGGCCTCTCAACCCCATTAACGGTGCATGTGGACATATATGTTTTAGTTATTTTTCCATTTTTATCTACAGACGTATGTCTGTATATACCTATATATATATATATATATATATATATATATATATATATATATATATATATATATACATATATATATATATATATATATATATATATCTGCTTACATATATATATATATATATATATATATATATATATATATATATATAAATTGCTGTATGTATTTAGACATATAGATGTAGACATATATATATCTATAGATGTAGGCATTTGCATGTATATATGTTTATATACATATATGTATATATATATATATATATATACATATATATACATATATAGATATGTAGTATCTGTTTAGATATTAATATATTTACACGCATACATCTACATGTTGGAATACATTCTCTGCTCTGTTGAATGACTGGGCTGGATGATATGTTTGTGAATGCATCAGGGTTATGTATATCTGACATGGCTTAGTGATAAATCACTTTGTCTATGGTGTGCAGAGTCCTGGGTTTGAGCCTTGCAGATGCTGTTTATTTTGTTGCTGGGCAGAACAAGGGACGTTGGATACAGAGTGATTAAGGCACTTTTGAGCAGTTGTAAGCGGGTTTGCATGAAGGTAAGCACTGCTAATTTCCAGTTACAGTTTCTTATACTCAGCTTCTAAATTGCTTAAACAGTGTGGGCATTGCTTACCCCTGCACAAACAGGCTTGAAAGTGCTTAGTGCTGCTTAAAAGTGCTTACTCCCGCTTACCCCCCATGCTAATTTCTTTAAAAGAAAATAAAAAGGAGTCGATAGGAAAGTGGTGAAAAAAGGGCAAAAAGAGCGAAAGACAGTAGGGAAAATAGCCAGGGATGTGCAAGAAGGGTGTTGGGAAGGTTCATAGCTTCCCATTTCTTCTACAGCAAAGCTGTGCATATACACTGAATTTGGAGGTAGATTTAGACACTCAAACCCCTGGGAGGGGGTGAGGACAACAATAATAAGTTGTGATGCCAATTAGACCAGATTACATGTGTCCAGTGGATGGGAACAGTGCGAAATGGGCAGCTATGTATGGGGCATGATTTTTTTTGTGGGAACAGATTACCTTTTTTTTTAAGGTGAGAGTTGGATGTTAGGGAGGGGTAGTCGGTATATTTCGGGAGGTAGGTTGGGTAGGCTAACAGGCAAGACAAACAAGATGCATACAGGGGCGGTATATGACAAATGTGTGGGGTAAACACCTTGATAGGGAGGGGTGTTGGGAAATCAGATGCCTATGAGCCCCGTACCAATGGACAGTCACTATTGCACCTTCACAGCCTCAATGCTGGCTGTGCTGGGGGCTGAGTCACCAGACTGATGCTCTAGTTGTGACACATGGCCTTCTAGCTGGTGTAGAAGATCACTAAGCTGCTTGTTGATCTCTCTATGCATCATGACCCCGACCTGGCAATGGATGACAGGTGCCTGTCTGCGCCTGATCCAGAGGGGGTGAGCCCCATCCTCTGAGGTGGTTCCATCCAAAGGTGGTGCAGGACCAACAGACAAAGAGGTCCCGGGTTGGGCCTCAGACATGCTGGTGCCCGTTGCCATGGCCAGCTGAGGTGGGGCAGGTGGGTTTGCTGGGACTGACCTTCCCAAGCGTGCTATAGTGTTTAGATTTCATCATCATATGTGGGTTAGTAATAATTGGCACATTCCTGGGTTAGGTATAACAGCATGCATAGATATTCCCATTAACCCAGACACCAGATATGGAACAGTTGCATAGCAAACAGAACACATGCATATATGGGACCACAGTGGTAATAAGAACAGCATGCAGGTATATTGATGGCACCATGCCACCAATGTTGGAATAATTCAATATAGCACATGCATGGGAACAGTTAAAATATTTATCAAACAATTGGACATTATCAGAACATAGGTGTCATTACATACCAGTTGGGGTGGGTATGTTGATTATTGTTGGAGATATGGTGGTGTGGGGGGGGGAGATGTCAAGTAACAACTAGTATATTCCTGTAGTCCATATTACTTTCCTAGTCAGTGCTGATATCTGTACCTTACAAGTATAACTACACTACCTTACAGCCTTAGTCTGGACAGTGATATCGTTACACATGAACTGGTTTTATCTGCAGTATACACCTCTTACCTGGTATACTTGTGGAGGGAATGTTTGTTAACACTAACTAACTGTTTCTACACATACCCCCAGATTCCATGTTGATGTTGTGCACATAGCTATCCAACTGTTTCTGCACAGACTCTGGTCATCTGTTGACCATGTGCTAGGGTGCCAGGACATATCTAGAATATTGCCCTCTTCCACCTTTAGTGAACTGGCACAATTATATACATGCTTTCCTACACAGTTATATTATGTAGCACAGTGTGGGTGACAGTGTTCAGTGATACTTTATTATTCAGAGAAACTGCAACACTCACAATTCCCTACAATACCAGAGTGAACAGTACCACTACAGGTTATAATGGTGTTTATTTCTCAGCACAGTGTTCATATCCGACATACCTGTGGGGGCAATGTTTGCTAGCACTACCTGACTGTTGCCACACAAACTTCCAGATTACACATTAGTATTATGCACATACATCTCACTCTGTTACTGTACACACTCTGGTCACAGTTTGACAACATGTGAGTGTAGATAAGACATACTTGAAATTTACTCTCCTAACAGTTTTGGTGGTGGGTACAGTGACAGGTTTGTTCTCATAGATTCTTGACAATCACTTGTATTCCCTATTTGCTGGCTAAACATCTGGGATCATCCCACAGACTTACCAGGGTGGCAGGGGGACAGGCAGCAGATATGGGCCCATATAAGGACATTCTGGCCTCATCTGTACAGTTGTGGGGTATGATTCTGTATGCAGCCTACATCCACTCCCAGGAATGTGATCATGGCTGTGTCTGCTACAACTTAAGCACTGTCCATTACAGTTGTGTCTGCTATATAGATATTGATGTATATCTCCTATCTGCTTTCTGTCTTATTAATCCCCTGTGCTTTTGCATTCTGACCTCGTATTACAACACTTTTATACAGATCTCCTAGACAGTAATATTTTGTAGGACAGTGTGGGTGACAGTGATGTGAAATACCTCATTATTCAGAGCAACTGCATCAGTTGCAGTGCCATACAATACCAATGTAAACAGTACCAGTACAGAGTATCATTCTTGTATTTCTGGGTACAGTGTTGGTATCTGGCAGACCTGTGGGAGAAATGTTTGTTAGCATTACCTGAATGTCCCCACACACAGTACCAGAGTCCACATTACTATTATGCACATACATCTCACTCTGTTACTTTACACACATTAGTCACAGCTTGACAAGGTGGGGTATAAATGGAACATACGTGGCTTCTTAGTCTCATACAATTTTGGGGAGTTGCTAGTGTGCCAGATTTGTTCTCATAGATGTGTGTCAATCAGTTGTATTTCCAATTTGCTGCCTATACGTCTGGGGTCATCCCACTGATTTCACAGGGGGATAGGTTGATAGGCAACAGATATGGGCCATTTTACTGGACATTCTGGACATATCTGTACAGTTGTGTGGTATGATTCTGTATGCAGACTACTGCCACTGGCAGGATTCGAACCATGGCAGTGTGTGCTAAACAAAAAAAAAAAACAGTTCACATCTCAGTTGCATGTGCTCTTTGGGTTTTGTTGTCTGCATTTTCCCTGTTTTCTGTCTATGTTTCTCTCAGTTGTGCTAAATGGCCGCTGGGGATTACACCAGTCATATACAGGCATTCCTACACATTCAATTTATGGTGCACAGTGTGAGTAACATTGCTTAATACAACAGTACTATTACATGATTGCAAATCTACATTACCATATGCTACCAGAGTATACACATGCAGTCCAGCAGTTAAACCTTTATTCTTAGGCTGTTACACTTTTATTTATATACATACTATATGAGACTCTTCCTGCTATATTCTCCAGTGTATGGAGTACTTGCCTTGAACAATACAGGTTTTATACAGGCAATTGATTTACTACTACTTTTAGTTTTCTTTCCTATGACAGTAAATGCATGAGTATTACTGATCTGCCTCGAGTCACAACATCGCCAGGCAACTGACGTGGGCCTCCTGGTTCGCGGCCCACTCAATTGCAGCTGTGGGGGACATAAGAGGAATATTTAGCCATACCTATTCATGGTATACCTGAGCTGGCAATTATTACACACATAGTGGGGTGATACTTACACACAACTGGAACATCCCTTGCCACTCTAATTTCTAGGAAGGCATAGCGATGCCTGACCTGCTCACCAGTTCAGGGTATGCCAGTGGCACTGGCGAGGTCATGGGCGAGATGGTCCCAGGCCTCCATTTTATATTGGGAGCCCTGGTACTGACCCTTCAGCAGTCTCTGATCATGGTCTTTGACAAGGAGTCCTGCCATGACTCTGGACTTCTGGATGCACCAGCGCTGCACCCGAAAACGCACACCTTCTCCTCTTACTGTCATTGTGCCTGCAAGGGGAAGCTACAACCAGTTATGAGATGTATTCCCACCTCTTGGGCTTAAGTAGGGCCAATTTCCTGCAATTATCCGTGACTGGCCAGTTTTGAAAAAGCTAGGCTATGGGCAAACCTGCTTACCTAGAGTTGGCATTGTTTAAAGGGGTATAACACTGGGCACATTGAGTTAGCTGGCCTACACATTGCTTATACCTCCTAAGCTGTCCTGTGCAATGCTTAGTATTGCTTACATTAGACTTTGCATTATAATTGCTTTTTGGCATTGAGTTATTATTCATTATGCCTTATATGTATGCCTGATATCCATGATTCATGTGTACGTACACTGTATGGGGTCCTTGTATGTTATTGTGGACTTAAACACTCTGTTACAATTACACCTGACTTCTAGGCTTACTGCTTTACTCCAGTTCACATATGTATGTTATGTAGTGCATTAAGGCACATATGTCTGTATACTAATTCCTTTCACAGGTTCAATATGGTTTTTATATGGTGAAGACTTGTTTGCTGATGCCTCATTCTTCTGTACTTCTGTGATGGCTTGATGGTTAACTACTGCTACTGTGTTGTATAGGGTCCTAGGTTCAAGACCTACATGTCTGTTTATTTTGTTGCTGGGCAGAACAAGGGCTGTTGGATACAGAGTGATTAAGGCACTTTTGAGCATTTGTAAGCGGGTTTGCATGAGTTGGTGCGAGGCTAAGCAATGCTAACCTCCAGTTCATATGCTTACAGAGAGTTAGCTTCAAAATTGCTTAACCTGTGTGTGCATTGCTTATCCCCATGCAAACAGGCTTAAGCTCACTTACTAGTACTTAAATATGCTTACTACTGCTTATTGGTGCTTAAACCTGCTTACTAGTGCTTTATTCATTATGACACTGACATCTCACATGTGCATTTACTGCAGTACTCCAGTTCATAAATTAATGTTATTTAGTGGATTATGCAGCAAAAATATTTAGTCATAATGTGCATTGTCATGGAAAGTGCTGCAGTGGGACTCAAACCGGGAATGCCTTCTCGTAAGCCAAATGCTCTGCAACTAAAAAAAAAATTTCTAAGCTTGTTTCCTGCCTTTCCTGTGGGTAGTCTAGTCTGGTTATAGATTTGCTGTGTCCAGGACTATTTGTAGGCTTCTAGGCCCCCAAGCCTTTCTATGTTGGAGGGAAGCCTTCTAGCTTAATTTTGTTTCTTAGAACTAGCCAGTTTTTTGTTTCAGCACTCAAGCATGTTTCTTTGAGCTCAGCACTTGTTCAGAACTTATTGTACGCACTAAATAAGCTACAAATTACTACAGCACTCAACTTTCCTCACTGTCTAGAGGAAAACAGTTTCTAGTACTTAACAAATAAGCACCTATCTAGGCATGTCTAAGGGTCAGCTCCTGGTGTTTTCTCCTGTCTACCTGATGAATCTGGGCATCTTGGGGCAATGCAGTAATTGCCTCATGTACACAGACAACCCTCTCCTCCTACCACCCAACACTACAACCTGTGAGAGATGCACTTATATAGCCAAACTGGAAGCAAAGCTCGCTTCACCCAAGACTGGACTAGACAGTCAAGAGGAGAAGGTAAACACTTGCACCACACCACACTCAGCACATAGTCCCTCAAAACCTACTCCACCAAAACACACACATAGAAACACAAAACACACACCTACATTTGCGGAGGCTCTCAGTAAAAACCTGTCCAAGCAACAGGGACCTCCAAAGCAGAAACACAAGTAACCTCCACCCCCCTAACACAACCCAAATGACATATAGCCCACAAACTCAGTGTGCCACTCAACCACAGCCCATAAGGCATAACAACGTACCCAACACTCTAGTCATAGGTGATTCTATAGTCAGGCACACTGATGTTCCACTCACCTGGCTAAACAAGGAGAAAGTTACTGTCAGCTGCCTGTCAGGTGCCAGGATCCACCACATAATGCATGCACTCAGGTCAGTCCACAACAAGTACAAATATCACTCTGTCATTGTCCATGTTGGTGTGAATGACCTGAGACATACCTCCTTGGACTACATGAAAAGGGACATGGAGGAGCTGTCTGATCTTGTAGCCCAGGCAGGTATGACCCTAGCCCTGAGTAGCATCCCGCCATCACCCAGAATGATACCACAGTACAAGGACAAAATGATTGACTTCAACAATTGGCTAAGCTTCTGGTGTTATTCTAAGGGGATCCAGTATCTATCTGCCTGGGATGACATGATCGGCAAACCACGATGCTTTGCCAGAGATGGCCTGCACCTGTCACCCCTCGGAATCCAGATACTGGCTAAGGCTTTAGCCACCACTATAGTGCCTTTTTTAGGCAAGGTTCAAATGACAAATTCACCACCCTAACAGGTACAGGCAAGAAGAATCTGAGGGTATTGCTACTCAATGCTAGAAGTCTAAACCTCAAAATGCACTCACTTGAGGCACTCCTTAAAATGTAGAACATCAACATCTGTGCAGTGACAGAGACCTGGTTCAAGGCTCCAGAGAGTACCCCTGTGTTACCAGGCTATAATTCATACCACACCTTTCAGCCACCTAACTTGACCGAAACACTAAAGGCGGAGGTGTGTCCATATTCATTAAGGATATCCACACCTCCAGGCTAGTTGCTCAGCATAATGCATCTGAGATTATCCAAGTGCAACTAACTCTGGGCAAGACCGCAATCCAAATTGTAGCTTGCTACAGATCCCCACCATGCCCCAGGATTCCCACTCCTCATTTCTTAATACACTGGAAAATATTAGGGTACAATCTAACACCCTAATAATGGGCAATTCCAACTACCCTACCATTAACTGGGAAGACTATTCATGTACCAACTCTTGTGCTCAGCGTTTTCTGGAATTCATAAATTCCAATGCCATGGATCAACTTAACTACACCCTCACCAGGGGCAGCAATATCCTAGACCTGGTTATTACCAATATGGGCAACCGGTGCTCCACACCAGAGGTCAATTCCTCATTGGTCAGATCCGACCACAAGCTAATCACCCTAGACATCCACATCCCTCCCCTAACCCCCATTAGGGAAACCACAGTAAAACATTTCTCCAAAGCCAACTTCACGCTTCTTAAGACAGAAGTGGGAAACTTTGCGACACCCATGCTGATGGACAATAGAGTTATGACTGCTGAATCCTACACAAATGCACTTTATAAGCACTTACATGAGTGCATGAATCGTGCAATCCCTAACAGAACCAAGATGCTATCCTCCAAAAAAGGAAGCCAATCTGGTGGTCCCCTGCCATAAACAAACTCTACAACAGAAGAAAGAAACTGTTGCAAAAAGGAGTAAAATCCCATGATTGGAGAAACTCCCTGGTCAGCCTCAGTAAGAAGCTGAGATCCCTCATAAAATCCACCAAAGCAAGTTATGAAAACAAAATTGCCACTGACTCTAAAGACAACCACAAAGCATTCTACAGCTATGTCAAGAATCTCAATGGCAACACTCAGATCTGCTCTGAGTTGCAGCACAATGGCACTAAATATACAGAACCAACTGATATTGCCAACATCCTGGCAGATAGGTTCAGTGCTAACTTTACCCCCTGTCATCCCCTAAAGGGCCCATCTCTATACCAGAAGAATGCAAAGTTCCTTTAATCACGGCTGCACAGCTAAGAAACACACTATCCAAAGCCAAGAACACAGCATCCATGGGATCTGACGACATCCCAGGCTGTGTTCTACATGAACTACAGAATGAACTGGCACCCCACCTAAGTACCATGTTCAGTTATAGTCTCACCTCAGGCTATGTGCCCACTGAATGGCGCACAGTGACAGTTATCCCACTCCACAAAGGGGGAGCCACCACAGACCCCGGAAACTACTGCCCCATTAGCCTAATGAACCAGTTCTGCAAGGCTATGGAACATATCATCATGGAACTTATAAACAATGACATTGGTAATCTCCAAACTCAGGACACCACCCAGTTCGGGTTTGTAAAAGGCAGATCATGTCTCTTAAACCTGATAGACTTCTTTGAAGCAGTCACCAAAGCCGTAGATGAGGGTAAGGTGGTTCACACAGCCTACCTAGATCTTGCCAAGGCTTTTAACACCATCCCCCTCTCTGGATTATAGATAAACTCACTAAACTAGGTATAAATCCCTATGTCACAAGATGGGTTGCCAACTGGCTCACTGACAGAACCCACACTGTGAAAGTAGCAGACTCCAAATCCAATTTCAGACCAGTGACAAGTGGAGTACCACAGGGTTCAGTCCTGGGTCATCTCCTGTTTGGAATCTACTTCTCTGAAGTACAGGCCAACACAGAAGGTCTTTGGCTAATGAAGTTCGCAGATGACTGCAAACTAGGAGCTATAATCAAAACTCCAAAAGATGTGGACATCCTACAAAAGGGCCTCGCTGAGACAGATGCTTGGTGTCAAAGCAATGGCCTCAAGCTCAATGCCAAAAAGTGCATTGTCATCCCTTTTGGTAAAAACTCAGTACCCATGAACTACCACATAGGTGGTAGTCTATTTAACACTGAAAGTGTGATAAGAGACCTTGGGACACAGGTGGACAGTAGTCTCTCTTTTGATAATCACATCGGCACAGTAGTCAGAAAATCCTTCTATGTGGCACACCTCATCACAAAAGGTTTCTCATCCAGGAAAAAAGAGGTTATTGTTCCCCTTTACTCGTCACTCATTAGACCCATTATAGAGTACAATGCCCCTTTTGGTATGTACCTCACAAGACATCTACAACAACTGGAAAGGCCACAGAAATACTTCACAAAGAGGATTACCGGCCTCAAACAGATCCCCTGTACAGACTGTCTCAAAAAACTGCAGCTTTACTCTGTTGCATATCACCTACTCAGAGGCGATCTCTGCATAACACACAAAGCTATGTCAAAACCGGAGCTTTTAGACATGCTCCACTTAAAGAAATCCCAATCCCACCAAGCTACACAGTCTAGGGACCTAAACCTTATCACCACAATAAACAGAACATGCTGGAGGGATAGATTCCTGTCCCAGAGACTTCCCATACTCTGGAACAAACTACCTATCTATATCAAACAAAGCTCCTCATTAACGCTCTTCAAGAAAAATCTTGATGATTGGATGGGAGATAGGAAATTTACCCAGGGGATCACTTCTGTGGCTCTGCTCGACAGTGGCACAGGAAAATAATTTTCTTGGGTGCGAAAGCCAGGGTACCTTTGGCTAGGCTTATATAGGCCCTAGGGCCAATAGCCTAGTACCTCCCTATGAACCTATGAACCTATGAACTACACTATTGCAATACTGCTTCATTTACATATATCTTCCTTGTTATCCTCTTCAGCCATTTAATTTGCATTTACCGTAGCTAAGTAACGGGCACACCTGCGCACCTATGGTTAGTTTTAATCGGATTTTTAAAAGAAAAAAATGGGTTTGTTCATTTTATGTCTGTGTACTTTTGCTGTTGTACATGAGGGGGACTGTTGGTGGGGTTATGCCGACACCTATGAGCAGTCTCACTCATTTCTTACCCCTTTCTGCTGTTCTTCATTGCGGGGGCGTGTATATTCTCAGAGCTCTGCTCTCAGACACGCCCCTTGCACTCTTACATGCTCTGAGTAAGATTAAGAGCTCAGACAGCACACCTCATTACTATGCATGGCGTGCTGCCATCCTGCTACTAAACGGCCACCTCCATGTAGAACTAAGATAGTCCTGCATGGAAGAATAGTAAATCCGGGGGAATATGTCTACCTTGATTTTATAAGTTATGTGTTTTTAAAAATTTTTTATAAATTAATTGAAAAATTAATTGTGTTTTTTCTTGGGTGTTCCTTTTTTAAAAATGGAATGATGTTTGCTGAATTTTTGTGTCTGAGGAAGCAGCTTGGATAGCCATGAAAGCACTAACACAATTAAATAATTTTATGCCACCTTTCTGTTTTGGGTTGTCATACCTAATCTTTTGGATTTATATCCTAGCTGCTGGTTTTTGTGGTGTTACATTCTGATACTACATTAATCCCTCTGGTGGGACTTCACACACACACACACACACACACACACACACACACACACACACACACACACACACACACACACACACACACACATATACACACACATATATATGGGTTCACTTCAAAATCCTGAAAGCTCAAAATCCTGAATCTCAAAATCCCGAACTCAAAATCCTGAAAGCTCAAAATACTAAAAACTCATAATACTGAATCTCATAATACCGAAAAACAAACAGGACACCAACACTGATGTGTGATTGTGTGGACGTTCGGGTTAGGGCACGGGTCAGTTAAGTGTGCGATTGTGACGGACGTTAGGGTTAGGGGCAGGTTAAGTGAGTTAGGGTTAGGGCGCGGGTAAGGTGAGTGTGCGATAGTGACAGAATTTGGGGTTAGGGTCTGAGTTAAGGTAAGTGGATAGATAGTAGTGTATGTGCAGTATAGTGTAGCTGCAATACAGTCAGTGTTGTTATTTTTTGAAGTTTTTCTGTATATGTTATTTGATTCTTCAATAGTGTTCCAACAGTTTTATTGTGTTTATATATATATATATATATATATATATATATATATATATATATATATATATATATATATATATATATATCATATCAATGTCATCTGCAAACATCATAGTCCATGGGGCCTCCTGTCTGATCTCATCCATCAGTGGTGATGGACAGGTTGACAGATGAGATCAGACAGGAGGGCCCGTGGACTATGTTGTTTGCAGATGACATTGTGATATGTAGTGAGAGTAGGGACCAGGTTGAGGAGACCCTGTAGAGGTGGAGATATGCTTTAGAGAGGAGTGGAATGAAGGTCAGCAGGGCTAAAACAGAATACATGTGTATAAATGAGAGGGAGGGTAGAGGAATGATGAGGATGCAGGGAGAAGAGTTGGCAAAGGTGGATGAGTTTAAGTACTTGGGCTCAACAGTTCAGAGTAATGGTGAGTGTGGAAGAGAGGTAAAGAAGAGAGTACAGGCAGGGAGGAATGGGTGGAGAAGAGTGTTAGGAGTGATTTCTGACAGACGGGTACCAGTAAGAGTGAAACAGAAGGTCTACAAGAGAGTAGTGAGACCAGCTATGTTATATGGGTTGGAGATGGTGGCATTGACAAAAAGGCAGGAGTCAGAGCTGGATGTGGCAGAGTTAAAGATGTTAAGATTTGCACTGGGTGTGACTAGGATGGACAGGATTAGGAATCAGTATATTAGAGGGTCAGCTCAGGTTGGACAGTTTGGAGACAAAGCATGAGAGGCGAGATTGCGTTGGTTTGGACATGTGCTGATGAGAGATGCTGGGTATATTGGAAAAGGATGCTAAGGATGGAGCTGCCAGGTAAGAGGAAAAGAGGAAGGCCTAAGATAAGGCTTATGGATGTGGTTAGAGAGGACATGCAGGTGGTTGGTGTGAAAGAGCATGATGCAGAGGGCAGGAAGAAATGGAAACAGATGATCCGCTGTGGTGACCCCTAACAGGAACAGCTGAAAGATGATGATATATATATATATATATATATATATATATATATATATATATATATATATATATATATATATATATATATATATATCCATATCCTTGTTATGTGTGTACATGAGTGTTGTATGTACCTTCCCAGATGTATCCAACTATATTCATCAGATATGTGTATATATAGATATAACAACTGATTCAGCACTATTTTCACTAACAAGTACTATACAATTGCAGAAGTCAAAGCAGTTGTTCACTACTATTCAGTATGTGTACTGACAAATATACTGGAAAAAACAACAGACGTCTTCACAGCTGTGATGGCTTGTGGTTAACTGCTGTGATTATAATGTACAGGTTCCTGGTTTCAACACCTGCAAGAGCTGTTTATTTTGTTGCTAGGCAGAACAAGAACTGTTGGATACAGAGAGGTTAAGGCAGTTTTGAGCAGCTTTAAGCAGTTTTGTATGGGTTTGCGTGATGGTAAGCTGTACAACATACAGTTAAACGAAAAGTCGCTTACACCATTTCAGCTTCAATTACCAGTTCGCAAATCTGCTTAGCAGTTAGATTTAAGCAATGCTTACTCCTGCTAAGCATACCTCAGCCCTGGTAACCACTGATCACTTTCTAGTCTGATGAAATAGCAAGGTAATGGCATCTTTAATAAGTGTATTTAATTCAATGTACATAACATGATTCTGTGTGCTGTCATTACAGTAGAAAAGGGGTGTATGTATACTGTTTGGGACACCTGAGTATAGATGACTAATACAACAATCTTTACCATTTTTCTGTGTTTCATACATGGGTAATATTCCAGGTTATATGCAGTCACACTTGCATGTAGTGTATCATTATGTTACTACTGTTAACATTGCTTACCCAAATAAGAGTAGATTGCAGATTGTAGTACTAGAACCAAACCCCTGCATGCAAAGCTGGACTCTGAGTCCTGACTATAGTGTTCTTGGTGTGTGAGCTGTGTGTCATTAAGTATTTGCTACTGGATATTGCTCCATTGATTGATTGACATGTGGATATTAACTGTAGACTACTGTGTGTATAGGACTTTTCAGTGAAGGCTGCTGTCATGTAGTAATGGCATACATATTAGTGTCAGACATCTATCTGTCAAAACATTCATCCTAATGTATAACCAGTTGGCTAGCTGATGTCTGTCTGTCCTTTATACAGATGTGCAGCTGTCAGGTATCCCTCTTGGCTGCTTACAGGCAATCTATGCTTGACTGACACTGATATGTCTGCCCAGCTGTGTTTTGAATGCCACAGCTAGGAAATTCCACCCTGTATGCACCACATACCATGGATACCTCAACTACACTACCACAGTCAATAGAACATGTTTGAGTACAGGTCTTCAGGACAGACACTGACCATGTTATGTAATATATGTTGCATACATGTCAATTGGAGCACCTCACTGGTCCTCTGCAAGAGGCAACCAGATGATTGGATGTTGCATTTAACTCTCACCCTGAGGGTCACACAAGTGGCATCAGTTGATAGATGGCCTGCTGACAAATGACAGGTGGCATGATACCACTGTACCCACATCCCCTACTCTTCTCATCTCTCCATGGACAATATCCTGGCAGACACCTAGGAACACCTGCACCTATGGACCCCAGTAGTGACAAATGTGTCAGTATGCATTACTGAGAATAACAGTATCTGTGTGTTTGTAAACCTGTAGTTGATAATACCCTGAGGACCTTCTCACCCACTACACCCCCCATTGCTATAGTTAGAAATGGCTGCTGCTGTAATGGACATTACATGTACCATGTTACACTCTTCACACTATGGGCTACCTGGAGCTTGCAGTGCCAGCACAACACTGTTTTACAAATGGGTAGATAGACATCAGTTACCCCCTGAGTCCTAGCAAGTGTGTGCATGTGTGCAAGTGTGTATATTTGTAGGATTCAGCATTCTGAGGCCACATTCTCCAAATACAATAAACATTGCCATACAGTATAAGGGATAGTGATGTTTCTGACAGTAGGACAGCCATGACAAATCATCACCCTACTATCCCTGTGGCATGTGCAATAGATGCATATCCTTGTAGTAGCACTCTTGAGATAGACAAGGGGTTGTATTGCAGTCCTGGTCAATGTGTGATCGTGGGTATGTAAGAGTATTATCATGGGTTTCAGTTAGTAAAATATCCAATGTGGGATGTGGGTACCGGGTATACTGTCTTTACACCATGGTACCCACAGTACATATCCCAAGGTCCACTGTATGGGGACCACTGTCACCATCAACCATACTGGTAACTGATTACACTATCCAGCCCAATGACAAATGTGCTGTGTGTAAATTATCTGTAACAGAAATGACTCACTGACAAGGTAGTTAGCACTCATAAACTCAGGTTTCTCAGATGTGTGTTTATGACTGTTATGTGTTTGTCAATGTGTGTATGACAGTATGTCACACTATGTACTCTTCATTAACAACCAGTACATCCCCCATTACCATACTGTACAAGGCCTGGTGATGTTCTATACTTAACAAGAAACCTGGGATACACCTAATCCTAAAAGCTGTGTGGTGTGTGCAGTTAAGGCCACACACATTAGTAGCAATAAGTATCTTGGTAGGGGTTCTACTCCCAGTGCTGCCAAGTAAGAGTGTGTGTGTGTATGTGAATGGATCTACTTCAGTCTGCAGAAAATACTTGTCCCAGGAGGTCACCTGTCTGAGAACTGACTGGCAAATGCTAACATTTCAAAGGTATTATCTTGTGGAAATTCATTCCATCAAAACTAGTAGTAGATGTGTAAATGCCCTCTTCCCCACTGTATAGTTGTACAGCGATACTGGGGTTGTTATATATAGTTGGGTGTGGTTTTTGTGGACACAGCCACCATCATTGGGGTTATTGTTGTGTGTACCCACCCCCCCCTCGCATAGTTGGCTGTAATACTGTACAGTTTATATTAACAAGTTAAGTCGTTTTCAATCACACTATCTGTGGTTCTACACCACCCCACACCCTCCAAAGAGTAGGACTGTGCCCCCCACACCAGCACACCTATGTTTACCAAGTCAAGGATTGTACTAGATTGAGGAAGGGGACATATACCCTGCCAGTACCATTGTCAATGACATTAAACCAGCAGACTGATTATTTACTGATGTGATGTTGTGCCTATTTTGTCTTGGTGGAATTACATAGGCTAAAATAGGCTCACTGCAAAAGTACATACATCCATATGTACAGTATTATCTGTGTACTACATCAACATCAAAGCCTCTGTGTGTGTGTGTTATACACAGACATGTGGTGTGTACCACCCAGTACACTTACCATTGTCCTCTGTATAACAGTTGCTTACATCGGCCAACATGCACTCAACTGTATACACCTCACAGACTTATCAGCGATGTGGCACATGCAGTAACTGTTCTACAGACCTGGTACTTGTGTTCAGCTCTACCCACGATATGGTACAGTCAAGGTGTCAGCACAGTGCTATACCCCTTGTAGGAAACATCAGCAGACCAACATCCTGCTGGTACATAGACATCTACAACACAAACTGAATACATTATGGAGACCACAATCAGTCAGTGTTAATAACAGCTATAACACATCATGGCTGGACAACTACACATCCTGACATGTAAGCATTAAACATTACTGTTGAAAACATGTTACACAGCATTACATTGGTACAACTTAGTACATTCACCCTGTGCATCAGAACCATATTAGCCTGTCCCTGCATTGATGTTATGGATGACAGCGATGTGGCACAGGTATCATCATATGCACAGGGTGTGTTTTGGGTTTGCCAGAGACCTAGTCTGAGCTATTTGGTTGACATTGACATCATGTGTGTTTGGGTTTCATTATTAATTGGGCTGTGCAGATGTGGTCCGTGTAGGTATGGGGTTGCCCTAGCTGTTTTGGTGATGTGTGTGTGTGTGTGTGTGTGTGTGTGTGTGTGTGTGTGTGTGTGTGTGTGTGTGTGTGTGTGTGTGTGTGTGTGTGTGTGTGTGTGTGTGTGGATGCACACAGTTCTGCCGTGTGGCTGCCCTATACAGGGGTTTGTTGGCCAGCTGCAGAATGTACATGGCAGGGTGTGCAGTTCATCATCTCTGGCCATGGACACCAGAACTGCACCTGCCAAGGGTTCCACAGGCACTACCAGGTACAAAGCCAGATATGGTACTCTCCCCTAATGATGACACATGTCCGCTTGATCCGGGTCCCTCTTGGGACTGGCCAGGGCCATGTGCACATGGCCTGCTATGTTGTGGTATGGATATCATCCCCCTGCAGTGCTGGTGCTGGTACTGCAACTATGGGAGTGGCTCTGACTTGTTGCACTTCCACGTAGACCTCCACCTGTTGGTGTTGCTGACCTACATCCATGTGGCTGTCGCCCTACTCACACCATATGCTCAAGCACTGACATTGCATGGTCAATGATTCCCACCATCTCACCCAACTGTCTATTTAGGACTTCTGCAAAATAACAGTGGGCATCTGCAAGATCACGGATGTTGTCAGTAACAGCAGAATGAGTAGCCCTCTGGAGCCTAAGACCCTGGCTGCTATATAACTTGTGCCTCCATGATGACCTGAAACATGTGTCTGGTGACACCTGCTGTGGAACTTCTGCCTGGGGCATGATGACCAGCAGCCCTTCTAAGAGCACCCCTGTACATCTGCCTGTGTGCTACCTTGCTGGTCATCCAGCTATGGCTGCTGTGGTCAGACACACTTTCCATAGTCACCACACTGTCCTGTCCCATGCCACCACCCACCAAATATCCCTCATCTATGGCCACTGGTGATGGGGTATGTATAGGCAATATGACTGTGTGCGGTGATGGGGTGGATAACAGTGGGATGTCAACTGATGGCACAGCTTCAGCCCCTGACAACCCTGCCTGTGCCTCATCATACCTATCATCATTGTCAGAGTCTGTATGGACACTAACATCAGTTTGCCTGCAGGAGTGACCCTGACCCACCTCGCCAGCTGTGAGGGGGAAAACAAGAAATGCACTTTAAGACCTGCACGTCATTGCTTAATTATACACACACACACACCACACACACACACACACACACACACACACACACACACACACACACACACACACACACACACACACACACACAGGTTGCACAAAGATATTACACACAGACCTCTCATTACCCAACTGTCAACATGCATGACATATGGCACTCAACAGCATGCACTGCAGTTATAGTCAGTCCTTGTTACCAACATTATACAACTCTGTGATGCATGAGTTGTGTTAGTAGGGGATGCCCCTGGAACACACTGTAGTCATGTACACAGTACTGCTGTGCACCTGTTCAGCACCCTGGCATGTACTGTGCACCATACCTCATGAGTGTACATGTCATTGCTGAATGTGTATATGTTTATCAGATATGTTTGCTGTGTTACTCACAGCTCCTATGTGTTTGTCCAACACATACCTGGGATAATATGAGGACAGATGTCAATAGTGAATGCCTGATGTCTGATTTGCAGATCTCATCATCATCAGTGCATGCATGAGCAATAAAATACAATTGCACTGACAACCTTCAAAGCTTGTGTGGCTATGAGGAGTATACACAGCCTTACTGACATGGCACCCTCTTCTCTGATATGCCATGGGGCCACAATAGTGCATATGTTAACATTACACAAACTTGATATATGACATATGACCTGTGCAATCAAATGCAGTATCAAACAAATGTGTTAGTTGTGCAGCTGTTGACTGAGATGCATACAATATGTGGGTGCATAAGTGTGCTCACCCTTAACATGATGGTTTGTTGCATCAACTGTTAAGTGTACTACAGCAGTCACTATTACTGGAAGGGATATACTTGCATGTCCCATCTGCATGTGCCAATATTTGGTCACTCCATCCTACAAATGTCCCCCAACTCTGCCAGATTGCAAGGTCAACTCATGTGCACAGCCCTTGGAGGTCACACATACCTTCACTATTGCTGTGAAGTCAGGGTTATGTCTGCCACAATTCATGACCTTGACTGTGTGCAGATACAGCCATTCTTGGTGAGCTTTGGATGTCTGCTTCAGTTCACTGTTGTGTTTCAGGATGACACCCCTCCCCATCCTCAGCCTTTTTGCAGATGACAGCTATGGTCCGAACATGAGTGTCATTTTGCAGTGTCCAAAATTCAGAACACCATGTGTTCCATCCTAGTTCCTGATAATGAAAGGCAAACATACAGGTATACACTGGCACCAGCAAGGTACAGATGGGAATGGTGGGCCTGAGGTGGAGTGAGGTGTTGCTTGTGCAGCACATGTATCTTTATTAATACTGTCTGCAGGTTTTGGACTTGGTCTTGGTACACCATTACACATTGCAACACATGCCTTTGGGGGACCTTTGATGTCATTCATATGCTACCTGTAGAGAGCCCTGAATGATGTTTCCTGTGGAATAATTTTCCCATCTGATTACCCTAACCCAAAGGCCACACTTATGCAGAGTCCAGATGATTGTCAACACAGGTACTGCACAGGCAGTATTTGCTAGACATTCTTGCAACTCCCTCAGTGCTGCGGCATGTTTCTAGGCAGCCTCCATGACCAGTTTGAAACATGTGTCATCTGTCTTGGATGGCCATCTGTTTATTTTCTACATTAATGTTGTCCTATACTTCCTCATCACATACATGATTGTCTGCACTGTTTGTCATGGTATATGCAATGGTGAGGTAAGGCTATATCTCCCAGTTCTGAGTGCTACCTGTTGGATATGGCATCCATTCCATGGTTTGTAAGATTTGTGCAAGCCATGGCTGCCTCTGTTGCAGTTGAGTGGCAAATGTCATGGACATACATCTTGGACAGCAGACCATTTCTTGGTGTGACATTGAGGACCTGTACTTGACGGAAGGTGCATACTCATGAAGAGTGAATGCTTTCAGTACCTCAAAAGCTGCTTCCACAATATGTTATTTGGAATGTGTGCACACATATGCTTCCAGTGTTTGTTAAGGTATGTATTCCCTATATTTGCTGTCCTAACGTAGGATTCCATATTACACATTCATTGCTCATGTTAGGATCACATTACAGGTTGTAAGGGTTGTGGAATGTGGTATTGTAATATGCCATTGTGTAGATCTGTAACAGTTGCCATTGTAATAGTGGTATATACACTGTTGTAGCTACTGTATAAGGGTAATGTTGCAGACATGCTCCTACTGTAGGCCATTTGTCCCAGCATTATGTTCATCTCTGTGCACACATCTTGCAATGACAGGTTGTTAGTTATATTGCAGGACTCTTACATACCCTTCAGATATGCCACCATGGTGACCACTGTGATGCAGTGCAGTTAACAGCAACAATAAGTGAACATGTACAGCATGCATTATGGGTAGGTGTGTTAAATGTGTGCATGGCAAATACCATGCCCATAACATGGCCAGTGTTTTGGCAAACCTGAACAAAAAACACCATACTCACCAGCTACAGGCTGCTGTCCCAGAAGTATATCAGAGGGACCTACATAGTTGTGTGAGAGATGTGATGTCAGTAGCCACACCCATGGCATTGGTACAGGGTGTGAGCAGCATTTCAGTAGAACAACAGTACACACCCACAATACTACAGATTATGCACATCTGTTTATTACTACACTGCAGCTACAGACTATATATTTTATCTGACATATGCATGAAGAAACTTTACTGATGCAGATGGATAAGCAGCAGTAGTCTACTGATGTGCCTTGTGGCCTTATCTGCATGTTCCTTGTCCATTGTGTGGGTAGCACCCACCTCCACAATGCTATCAGCTGATTCTTGGCTTTGCTGGCAGACAGGTGCCCCAAGGCTGGTGAGGAGCTTTTCAGCATGTGTCAGGGGGGCTAGATGACATGACCCCCACCTGTGTCTAGCTGGTCCCTCCTAACTGCAGCAGCACACTGATGGGCATGGCGGTTAAGGTCAGTGCAGTGATGTCGGATCTGCTCATAACTGCAGTTATGCAGGCTGACATCATTTACCCTGAGGATGAGCTCGTTCCACAGGGCAGTCCTCTCCTGCAGATCATGGGCTGTACAGCCAAAGAAGGTTTGGTGGTTCTGCCGCAAATGGAGAAAAATCACACTGGAGCCAAAAAGTATTGTAGTAAGTGCTTTTGTTTACTAGAATAAGTAAACTTCTTCAGACAAAGTCACAGAGGAAATTAATGCCCTTAAGTACAATGAAAATCATGACATCATTTCCTTCAAAAAATAGCCAGCCCCAATAAAAGTCCCAAATATTAAAACTAAAAACATTCTTATAACCTATAAAATACATACTCAAGTCTTACTAAGCATTACCCTATATACAAATAATTTACATGGAGATAGTACAATATATATATATATATATATATATATATATATATATATATATATATATATATATATATATATATATATATTTAAATAGATATAAATAACCTCATTAAGTCTATCTAAGCAGTAAGTCTATCTAAGCAGTGCTTTTAGTTTCAGAACACTCATAATAGAAATTGCATCATTTAATCCTGGCGGAACCAAGGCATTTAATTTAAGCTGCCATATAAGTTCTTTTTCTTCAAGTTTCAAACCTATTGGACCTCCTCTATTGTTTTCAGGGATTTTTTTCAATAATTAAAAAATGAAACTTGAAGAAAAAGAACTTATATGGCAGCTTAAATTAAATGCCTTGGTTCTGCCAGGATTAAATGATGCAATTTCTATTATGAGTGTTCTGAAATTAAAAGCACTTCTTAGATAGACTTACTGCTTAGATAGACTTAATGAGGTTATTTATATCTATTTAAATATCTAAATATCTATATATATATATATATATATATATATATATATATATATATACATATATATATTTTTTGTACTATCTCCATGTAAATTATTTGTATATAGGGTAAAGCTTAGTAAGACTTGAGTATGTATTTTATAGGTTATAAGAATTTTTTTAGTTTTAATATTTGGGACTTTTATTGAGGCTTGCTATTTTTTGAAGGAAATGATGTCATGATTTTCATTGTACTTAAGGGCATTAATTTCCTCTGCGACTTTGTCTGAAGAAGTTCACTTATTCTAGTAAACGAAAGCGCTTACTACAATACTTTTTGGCTCCAGTGTAATTTTTCTCCATTTGTGGTTGTACTAGTGATTTTTCTTGATTCTATTTGGTGGTTCTCAACCAGGTAGTTTATGATAACTTCATTTTCCTGGGGGGAGTATACTGGAAGGTGCTCTCTAGACATGGTACCTGAAAGTTGTAAAGAGGAAAAAAGGTCTGAGGACCTCATACTGCAAGAATATAATAGTTGTTAATTGACGTCTCTTCTACCCCCATCATATCTGCAACAATAATCTGAACATACAAATCAATGGGTATGTTTACACCAAACCTCCTTTTGGGACATATATCGTATTGTACAACAAATACTGAATGTGTTTCTATTCATGTTCCATGTTGAAACACTATCATTGGTGGCCTGTTGCTAACAATGTCACCTGCATGCCATTGTAAGGTCCACTATGGTTCCATATATGCATGTGATCTGTTTGCTATGCAACTGCTCCAAATCTGGTGTTTTGTGTTAATGGGGATATCTATGCATACTGTTATAACTAATCTTGGATTGTGTGGACTATTACTACCCACAGCTGTTCCAACACTGCGACACAATAGCATGTTTGGGAAGGCTGTTCCCAGAAGAACCACCTCTCCAACCTCATCTGGCCATGTTACCATGCCACAGCACATGTGGGACCCACCTTGGGACCTCATCATCTGCTGGTCTTGCACTACCTTCAGGTGGAACCACCTCAGGGGATGGTGCTCACCCCCTCCCCCGGAAGCACACACAGACAGGATCCCTCCTGTAACCTGAAGTCAGGACCAGGGTCTGGTGCATAGGGAGCTTCACAGAGAATTGGGGGATCTGCTACACCACCTTGAGGCCCTCATACACAATTACAGGGTCCGTGTACTCTTCCTGCTCAGCCTCCAGCTCAGCCACCTTCTGTGCCGTGAAGGTGCAGTGGTGACTGCCCATGGATGGGGACCTTGGTCACACTATTTCCATTTGGGGGCTCATGGAATTCCACTTTTCAAACACCCCTCCCCATCCAAGGTGTTTACCCACCACATGTGTCATATGCCACCTCTGTATGCTGTATTGTCTGTTTTGTCTGTCTTCCAACCCAACCTACCTCCCCAAATATACCTACTATCCTTCCCCAACATCCCACTCTCACCTTCACAAACAAATTGCAATGTGTTCCCAACATAAATTTTACACCAGACATAACTATCCATATCACACCTGCTTGCAACTGTATATATGTGTGTGTATAGATACGTGTGATGTTTTCTCAAACATATTGTGCAGCACAGTCATTCAACAGCAAGGAAAATGTATATATATATATATATATATATATATATATATATATATATATATATATGTGTGTGTGTGTGTGTGTGTGTGTGTGTGTGTGTGTGTGTGTGCGTGTGTGTCTGTATATCTGTAGACATACACGTATATGCCTTGCTACAAAACAGAAGAGTGTCACATGTGGACACAGCCTAATATTAGGGGGGTGTATATATAGAGACAGATTGTGGGTAAGCCTATTACAAACCTATGAAGTTTGTGCATGATACATTTTACATGAACATGACTGTTCTGAAGGTGGTGAGGTCTGAAACTCATGTGTCTGTCATGACTTCATTACTTCCACGTTCAGCTATTTGTCACACTAATATACATGTCTTGAGGTACAGAACACACACTATGATGGCTTACATCTTGTCATTCTGTGCAGATCTGCACAGTTGACAGGTATGGCCCACTGGCCCACAGGGACAGATGCTATGTCCACAACAGTTGTTCAGCAGGACATCATTACAGCAACAAGTCTTGATGGCACATATAAATCTTTCCACATCATCTATTCCATTATTACACACCAAGTACTACATTCAGTTACATGCATCCATGTTTCACATACCTGTTTTAGTATTGTGCTCTCTTCTATATGCACTTGTATATTTCCCTTCTTTTATTTTGTTTTGGTTTAGTTTGTAGTATTTCTCTCTCTCTCTCTCTCTCTCTCTCTCTCTCTCTCTCTCTATCTCTATCTCTATCTCTCTCTCTCCACTACAGGGATTGAGCTAGTTTGAATAAGTTGCAGCATGGATTTTGTTGGTGATGCTCATGATCAGGTGATGGCCTCTGCACCAATCGGTGTTCACCACTTGCTAATTTCATGCAGCCAGCTGTGTAGTACTTCCAATTACCAATGTCATGGCAACCCACTACTATAAATGAAAGTGCGATAAGAGACTTAGGGACACAGGTGGACAGTGGTCTCACCTTCAATAACCACATTGCCACAACAGTCAGGAAATCCTTCTATGTGGCACACCTCATCACTAAGGGCTTTTCATCCAGAAAAAAATAGGTCATTGTCCCACTGTACTCATCCCTCATTAGACCCATTATAGAATACAAAGCCCCATTTGGTATGTACCTCTCAAGACATCTGCAACAACTGGAAAGGCCGCAGAAATACCTCACTAAAAGAATCACAGGCCTAAAGCAGATGCCCTATGCTGAACACCTTAAAAAACTCCAGCTATACTCAGTCGCATATTGTCCACTCCGAGGTGATCTCTGCTTAACATACAAGGCCATGTCAAACCCATAGCTGTTGGACATGCTACACTTAAAGAAATCCCAATCCCTCAGAGCCACATGCTCCAGAGATCTAAATCTTGTCATCACAATAAACAAAGCATGCTGGAGGGATAGGTTCCTGACCCAGAGACTCCCCAGACTCTGGAATAGACTGCCCATACATGTCAAGCAGAGCGCCTCTTTGGCTCTCTTCAAAAGGAACCTTGATTATTGGATGGGAGAAAGTAAATTCACCCCGGGGATCACATCAGCCGCCCTGCTAGACAGGGGTCCAGGGAAGTAAATAGTGTGGGAAGAAATAGCCAGGAAATTGTTATGGCTAGGCTTGTATAGGCCCCAGGGCCGATAGCCTAGTACCAACCTATGAACCTATGAAACTATGAACTACATCATGTGGGTGTTGCCTTTTTACCTTTCCTGTATGGAAGACATCCTTCCTGTGTGTGGGCAGCAGTGTTACTGACAGCAGGTAGCAATACCTCTTACAACAGGACTTGCAGACACAGGCCAACTACATGTTTGTATACGGTTCCAGACCTACTGACAGTGTGAGTATTGTTGTTATATTCATTGAATACCTCTAGTTTTACAGGGTTTGTGTGTACATGCTAGTTCTGCATGGAATGCAGTCCCTGCATAGCTCTCAATTGTGGGACTATCCACATGATGGCCAGATGAGTGGCTGTTATGTTTTGTCTGTTCACCACACAGGTCTTGTCTCAGATATATCAGTGGCATTCTCTCTGTTGAGTGCCATCACTACATGGCAATAACCATTTGTGTTTCTGACTTCATATTCCTGAGTAAGGGTACGTTGTAAGCAATCCTGTAACACGAGCAACTTTCACAGTATATAACAGCAATTTTGCAAATATGGCCCTGTGTTCCAGCCTCTGTCCTCCACCTATATACCAGGTTTTGTCCAGATGTCATGCAGTACGAGGTTAAGTAGTGGCCTATCATTGTTTAGTGCTGGCATTCCTGCTATCATTCCAGTGATGTTGTGGACTCCCACACAAATTGTAGAGTAGGCTCCATATATGTGAGGGCTACAGCTGGACAAAACATGTGTGACCTTGTACAGTCCAGAGGTCAGTGTATGTAAAACACTGTTATATGCCCTTGTAAGACATTTTATGAGGGAAGGGTATGAATTGTTTTTAACCTAGGCTGTTACAACATGTGAGGGATATCAGTAGTAAAAAAACGTACGCTCCGCAAGGATGGCGTGCAGGGTCAAACCAACAATATAAACCACCAACGACCAGCAAAAACGATAGTGAACACACAGTAATGAAGAAATAATTATTTATTTATGATTTCTCCAAATCCAGACCGGTTTCGGCTATTCAGCCTTTATCAATGAATACAATAAAGTTTTTTGAATGAAATGTAGCAGCCTGCATTTATACTAGTCTCCGATTACCTGGAAGCAGTGGTACAGCACCACCTAGTGAGTGGAGTATCAAAATGCATATTCTTTCTTAGTTAAAGCATATGACCAGTGACATAAAATGCCAGAAGTGTAGATATTAAGTCATATTTTCAAAGATAAAAATCAAAGGTTTGGAAGTAAGCCATCATATAAACATACGCATTACATGGTAATAAACCAATACCATAGTCTATATTTATAAGTGCATATCTTGGTATTCAAAAGCAGTAAATATATACCACTAGTATATATATATTTTTAAATGTGATGACCACATGTTGAAAAGAACTTGAAAAATAATAATAAAAGTAATGATCATATAATATATTACAAAATAAGGTCAAAATAATTTTATGGCCTCATTGTCAGCTATACTATTGATTATAATGATTAGAAATAATCTTTTAGTGGATAGTACAAATTCATCATTATAATAGTACAATACTCAATGTTTCAAGCCATCATACCAGATACGAATACAAAACCGTACATATACATGTTCGTATCCTAAACAATTTTTTACCATGCTTTGTTGAGTATAATGTGAATGTTGGTAGATCTAACCACCATTGATTTGTTCATGCTAATTCTTGATCTATATGAGTATTTGGTATTGTGACCATGATTATGAAATCCTCCAGTATTATATGAAACTCACAGATGGTCATTCAGACCTGGGGGGAATAAACATCCAAGGTTGATGATCCAATATTGCTCCTTATGGTTTAAAATGGTGTGCCAACCCTGTTGGTTGTTCCTATCCCCCTGAATTTTGTCAGTGATCATGAACATAAACTGGGCATTGGGATGTTGTATCGTATGTCTGTATAAAGCATTTGTCTCTTTTTTGTTCCTCATGTCACTACGATGTTCTGTCATCCTTATTCTAAGAGATCTAGAGGTTTGACCAACATAAAAAGCTTTACATTGGCAGGTAGCTAAGTAAATAATCCATGTACTGCTACAATTACCAAAAACCCTTGTTTTAAATACACGATTGGTGTTGGCACTGGTGAATTCTTTTAGTGTACTGACTTGTAGACAGGAGCAGCAGTGACCACATGGAAAAGTAGCAATTAATTTATCTCCACTGATAGTGGTCTGATGATATACCGCACCTCCCCCGTCTCTGTTTTTGTAATGTGAAAATAGCCCTCCCAAATTCTTGCCTCGTCTGTATGACATCTGACACTGAGGGCCTAATATTGACCTTAAACTGTCATTAGCCAAAAGAATTTTCCAGTTGCAATTGAGTATATCCCTGACAATAGGTTGGTTCCTGCCATATGTGGTAACAAATCTCAAGATAGAATCCTGATGAGCATGCCCTGATTTTTTGTATTGTAACAATGTTCTCCTATCTATGGTTTTGCTCCATGAGCTAGCTTGATATATGTCTATGTCTCTATATCCTCTGTCCTGAAATCTGTGGTATAAATCTAGTGTGACATGTTCAAATTCCTCATGAGATGAACAAATGCGTCTAATACGCATAAATTGAGACTTAGGGATGTTGCGGATGGTGTGGTTCGGGTGCATACTGGAGGCGTGTAACAAAGTATTGTATTGAGGGTATTTTCTGAATGTTTTAGTACTTAGAGTGTCATCTTTGTTACGGTAAACAGTAACATCCAAAAAGTCTATAGTACTCATGTTACTTGTGACCGTAAACTCAATACCCCAAATGTTACCATTCAGGTAATCCATGAATTCCTTTAAATATACTTCATCCGTCTTCGACACCATCCAGCAATCATCCAAATATCATCGCCAGATATCGATTTCCACCATGTAAATATTGTGTGATTTGTCATATATCATACATTCTTCAAAGTAGGCCATGAATAAATCCGCATAAATGGGTGCAAAGGAAGCTCCCGTTGCTGTCCCTTGTAACTGCCAAAAGCATTCTCCATGGAAATAAAAGACATTTTTATTTAATACATGTTCCGCCATGCAGACAAGTAAGGTGTTAAAGCCCGGAGGATATAAGTTTGTTCTCTCAAGCCAGTATTGCAGGGATTGTAGTCCCGCCCAGTGTGGAATGCTCGTGTATAAAGATTTAACATCCAACGTGCACATTAACCAGTCTGGTTCTAGCTGTGTATCCTACAAAATTTGTAAAAAGTGCGTGGTGTCCTTTAGTCGGGCCCTAACTGATGTTAGAAGGGGTCTAAGATACTGTGTTAGGAATGCTGATAGTGGTTCAGTCAAGGACCCTATCCCTGATACAATAGGTCTCCCTGGAGGTTTTGAAATGGACTTATGTATTTTTGGAAGAAGATACAAGATTTGTTTCTGTGGGTCCTTTACAGTGAGATGTTTAACAGTATTTTTTGTTATGATACCCTCATCCTCTGCTAGTTTAAGAAAAGAGTCTATTTCTTTTTTAAAGACCCCAGTCGGGTCAATGTACATTTGCATATAACATCTAGTATCTGCTAACTGTCTTTTCCCCTCATCAAGGTATTCCCCAATGTTCATAACCACCACAGCACCTCCCTTGTCTGCAGGCAGAATGGCAATGTCGCAATTATGCTTTAATTCCTCCAAGGCTACCTTTTCCATGGGTGACATATTCTGGCCCAAAATGTATGATACATTATGATGAAAATGTAAATCCCTGAGTACAGATTGTTGGAAAATAGAGACATGTTTGTTCATGGGTGGTTGAAAGTCTGATTTCAAAAATTTGAAATCAAGTGATCTTTGAGAGGTGTCATCTGAAAAGAATAATTTCAAATTCAGGTTACGACAGAAAGACAAAACATCCTTAACAATGCTATGTTCATCAATGAGTCCTTTATTATTGAGTAGTTTAGTTTGTACATCTGTCAGTTGAACACTAGAAAGGTTCAAAACATTATGAAACTCAAATTCCGTCAATTCAACATTGTTTGTATCAGAAAAATAATTCCAAAGTGCAAAGGAGAGGTCGGATATAGTTCCAATACCGAAATTTAATATCCAATAAATAAATAAATTACAAGGTACACCAAAGAAATAACATTAACGCCTTAAAAATTTCACACAGCGTTTTCTTCATATTACGTAGACTTCATCAGATAAATCATTGCAACTAACAAGCTGTATTTATAATAACATCAATTACGTGCTCATTATTATTATGAGTTAGTTGACCTGCTGACACCTCTCAGCCAATCGTTAGTCACTTTTCACGGCAATATGGCTCAGCGTCAGCTACCAGGAACTGATGGACTAAGAAGGCAGGATGAACACCCGAGGGAGCTTATTGGCGTTTTTGCAGACGTCGGCAAACCCAGGGAGTTTCATAGCCCTACCTTTGATCCGGCAAACACGCCTATAGCCTTGCAAACAGATGGTAATGACGCTAGAGAGAGAAATACTAGAAATCGAAATGTGCGAGTGGACTCCAGAACTGTTATAGCAGGTACTGTTTCAGACCAAGGTTTTAAAGAAACTAAAGAGTGGTTGTTAGCTAAATATTCATTTAAAACCAAAAACAACTCTACACCATGCGACTGGTGTTTCTTATCGAATTAAGCTGGACTATCTTTATAAAAAAATGTATAAATGCAGAACCTATACTACTGAAAATGAATATTTGAATGAATGTATTTTAAGGGAAATTGTTCCTAAGGGACTCAGATTATTGAAATTTCCCAATAATGTGCAATGTGATAGTGTTTTTTACAACGAGCTTATTGAACTATTTAACAAATGTGGTTTGGATATGTTAAGACTAATGGTAAGAGAAAACATAAGGTGTCAGGAGATTTTACTGAAAGAAATTGAAGAGTTAGATCAGCAAATTAAGATGGACCTTATATTTAGCATAGAGGAAGAGAAAGCTAAATATTTTGGTTTAAGAGAGGAAATTGACAAAAAATGTGAAGAGTTAGTTAATAGGAAAATGAGTAAATTGGAAAGGGATATAAGGGAATATATTAACAAAGTTAGTTATCCGAAACCTCAGTATAAATATAATACAACAGATGAATTTACTAACAATATTGCCACCGAAGGAAATGAAGGAAATGTTAGTGGGATTTATGACAAACAACAGGAATATGATAGGGAATTTCCACCCTTATGGAGATCGGAAAGATTGATCAACAAGAAGGGTATGCATGACACAAATTTTCAGATGAGAGGAGGGAGAAGGGGGAGGGGGAGATACTAGAATGTTACCATCGACCCCAACCCTCCTGTCATGAAAAAGCATGTGAAAATATGAACATGATTTTAGTTGAAAATAACAAGAATACATATAACAATTTTACTATATATAATTTTAGTAACACTGTGATTAGAAAGGAGCACTTCTCACTACTTTCTAAGGGATTTAAATTTATTCCCTACAAAAACGGTGACATTTCCAGGAGCCTATTGGATATTAAGTTGTTTTTAAGAAAGGTAAACTTGAACCTTTTATTACAAAATAATCAGAAAGTGGATACAGGAATATTTAAACGCAAAAGCACTTATAATCCCCCACTACACCCCCAACTGAAAAACTTAGAATGTGTTATAGAATCACAAATTAGGAAACAGCAGAACAAGATGGGGGGTAGAGGGAATCTAAGTAAGGAAGAGAAGAGTTTATTATATGAGTTGAAAGAAGGCAAGAATTTAAGGGTCATGAAACCAGACGAGGGTGGTGGAGTGATATTCATGGATAATATAACATATGAGAGTAAGATGCATGTTATTCTATGGGATGACACTAGATATGTAAATGTCTCCTTAAATGAGATAAACATTGCATACAGTAAAACTGATTGTAATTTAAAACAAATGTTATATGAAGAACTTATAGATCACAACACTTTCCTTTATCTCAAGGTAGACAAACCTAAAACACCTACTATATTTGGCATACCTAAGGTACATAAATGTGAAAGTGACCCTCCACTTAGACCTATAGTATCAGCGGAAGGGTCCAAGACCTATGGTATGGCCAAATATGTGGACCAAAAATTAAAAAGTTTATGGCTTAATAATAAAACAGTCCTAAGAGACTCCTGGGATTTATTAAGAGAAGTTTCAGATGAAATGTATCACGATAACTTGTTATTTGTCACAGTGGATGTTATTGATCTATTCTCATCAATACCTTATAAGGAAGGGAAGGAAATGTTAGAAGAAATTGTTTATGAGGACAAGACATTATCGCAAAATGATAAATTAGTTTGTACATGGCTAATGGATTTGATTTTAAAAAATAATTTTATTTATTTTAATGGTGAATTTTATAAACAAATCCAGGGAGTGGCAATGGGAGCAGCATGCGCCCCCACTTTTGCTAACCTGGTTTTAATCAAATGGGAGGAGAAATATATATTTAATACAGATTTTAAAAATTGCTGGACATTATATCACATGTTTCTTGACGATATAGTGATATTTAGGACTGCATGTAGAGATAGATTGAAAGAATTTGTGACCTATATAAATAACACAACTAAATTTTTAAAATTCACTTATAACATTTCTGAACATAAAATGAACTATCGAGATATAGAAATATATACTGAAGATTCTCATTTTGAAAGTAAGATTTACAGAAAGCCAATGTTTTGTAATTTGTTTCTTCATTATGAAAGTGCACATCCTATACATTGTAAAACAAACATTGTAAGAGGTAGCAGAATGAAAAGTGTTGAAAGTGAATTCTTTAAGGAATGTGAGCTACTTCAAAAAATGTTCTTAGAGAGAGGATACCCACTGGATTATATAAACAAATTTAGAGAAGAAGTTGTGAAAGGAAGGTTAGACAAGTTCAAACCTATTATTAATAACAAGACTAATGTTGACAATGCTAATAGGGATGATTTCGGGGATAAATTCGAGCAAGCATTAATTCTAGAATATAATGGGGTAAATAATTATGTCAAAACAATATTTATGAGAGAATGGCAAAGATTTGTGGCTTTTTCTGACCTGGAGAATTTGAGCAATATTTCACATAAAATAATTTACAAGAATTCTAGTAGCATTAAAGGTATCCTAGAAAATAAATATGGAGCAACGAGTAACAAGCAGAGACAGGGCACTTACAAATGTGGCAGATGTAACCAATCCCCTTATATAATTAATTTGGAGAAGTACTACTTGGGATGTAGGAATAGATGGATATGTGGGGCAGAGTTTTACAATTGTGAAACCAAAGGAATAATATACCTAGCAATTTGTAAAATATGTGGTTCCTTTTATGTGGGTAAATCAGAGAGGAAACTCAAAAAGAGAATATATGAACATATTTATGAAATACATACTAGGAAAGGAACCAATGCCTTATTTAAACACAGTGAGCAATGTAAAGATGCCACCTATGGTTTTATGGTATTAGAGCAAGTTAAAAGTAATATTAGAGGGGGCCCTTGGGAAGATTTGATTGAGTTCAGAGAGTTATGGTGGCAAGTAACTCTCCAAGCTGACTAACCACCAGGTTTAAATGAATATATTTCCATTAAACCTTTGTTAAAATTAAGAGCAGCCAAGCTCTAAGATCTCTATAAGCACTTCTATAAAATGACCACTAGAGGGTATTCGTTTATAAGGTATATTTACAAAACTAGAGTTACAATGACACATATACATTAATCTAATATTACATTGATTTGTGAAGTTTTTTCCAATTTTAATGTTTTAATCTAGAGAAAGTTATTAATATTTATTTATTGGAATAAGGAATAATTTTATATACTGTTGAACATGTTTTTTCCTTTTATGTGAATGTCATGAGAAATAGTGTTCTACTTGCATTTCCCTTTTTAAATTTGATTGGTATAATGAGCACGTAATTGATGTTATTATAAATACAGCTTGTTAGTTGCAATGATTTATCTGATGAAGTCTACGTAATATGACAAAAACGCTGAGTGAAATTTTTAAGGCGTTAATGTTATTTCTTTGGTGTACCTTGTGATTTATTTATTTTTTGGATATTAAATTTCAGTATTGGAACTATATCCGACCTCTCCTTTGCACTTTGGAATTATTTTTTGGTGTTTTTGGTGCAATCTCCACCATTCTGTTGGATTATTCTTTGTATCAGTCCTTCCATGGAATTGGATCTTATTCCTATATTTGAGCTTGCGACCCCCTTGTCACTTGTTTGTATGTTTAAAGGGTACTGAACATTAGTTTTTTTGCTTTTGGGTGATTCTCGATAGTTATTACAGTCATTGTCTGTGCAAGATGAGTCTTGCCCTGAAGTACTAGCTAAAGTCTTGTCAGAGGCTTTCAGGATAGACCTAGACCTTTTCTTGGGTTTATTTCCTGGTGTTTTTTGACTAAAATCATAGAATCTCACAGTTTTTGATGTATCAAAAGGTAATCAGGGACTAGTATAAATGCAGGCTGCTACATTTCATTCAAAAAACTTTATTGTATTCATTGATAAAGGCTGAATAGCCGAAACCAGTCAGGATTTGGAGAAATCATAAATAAATAATTATTTCTTCATTACTGTGTGTTCACTATCGTTTTTGCTGGTCGTTGGTAGATATCAGTAGTAAGACACATTAAGGTATATGGATGTACATTTTCATACATTTCACCATGGGAACAGTGGTGGGTTAGAGCTTACCGTCTTACAGACAGTTCTGTTTGTTAGTGTGATAGTGATGTTTTAAGTTAGGCATTGTTATGTAACAGATACATTTTCATTGTGACAACTTAATTCTTTTCCCTGTAGGGGTAAGTACAGAGTGTAATTAGAGGCTGCTGAACTACATCTGTAATCAATAAGTGTTGAATGGTTCTTATCTTCAAGTCAAGTGTTTTTTTTTACTGATGTACCACTTGAAGGCCTTAGCATGGACAGCAACATATGTTATGTTTTCAGATTACTGCATCAAATGTTTTGTTTCAGAGTTGCATTACTTAGTTATTATGTATTTCAAATATCTAACTGCTATAAGAAATGCCATAAACAACTGAAATAGTACACAGATAAACATTTCTATGTATGCAGACTTGTCTGTGGCAACATGTCCTTTGCATTGTCTGTGGGTATATGTTTCATGCACTAATTGCGTTTGTATAAAATATTTAAACACTGGCCATTTTAAAAGGTGACAACTGTAGGGATACTGGCTGTTTGATATGCTGTGCATCCTCTATATATACTCTTCTTATACATATCTATAATTAGTAATATATGTATATGTGTATGTATGTGTATATACATATATATATATATATATATATATATATATATATATATATATGTATATGTATATATGTGTGGGTGTGTATGTATCGTTGGAATGTTTACTGCTTCCACATTGTACATTCCCTATGGTAGACAGACTGTTCTGCATGACATGTTAGTGATATCATCCTGACATCTTACAGCTGAGATGACTTACTGTTAACTTGTTGTGGCTAGGTTGTGCAGGGTTCTGGGCATGAGACTTGCAAGTGTTGGTTATTGTTTTGCAAGCTGGATCTGTTCAGCTGTGGAGGAGGGGATGAAGTCAATAATTACAAGAGATACTTATTTTGAGTCCCTTCACCACCATTAACAGTACCTTTGGTCAGATATTTTGCAGTGAGAGGTTCAGAGTGTGGATCCAATGTGCAAACACAATACACATTTATATATATATAGATATATATATATATATATATATATATATATATATATATATATATATATATATATATGTATATACATGGGATCACTACATAATCTCAAACATTTGGAATACCGAATCCCAAAATCTTGAGACTATGTAGCCAAAACCCCTAAATATCAAAAGACCAAAAGTGTGAAATTCTAAATCCCGATGTTCAGAGATATTGAAGTAGCACTTCTGGTGTTGCGGTTTGTTGATGGATAAGTGGAAGTTCAGGTAAGTATCTATGTGTAAGTTTGTTAAGACAAGAAAAAACTTTTCTTACACTGTTAAGGATACCGATGGAAAAATAGAATCAATGAAGTAAAACCTTCGGTAATCCGCCACGGCAGGAATTCCAATGAAGCAAAAATAAAGTAAAATTAAAACAGTGTAATGTTTATTCCAATGTTAAGAACATATAAAAATGTTAGGATACAGTCCTCCAAAGTCTGATAAGCGCCTTCGATAATTTGCCTTCTTCAGATCATGAGACTAAGACTGTTGTTTTTCACTTTTAAAAGGCATACATCCAATACATTTCAGAGTTTCAGAGAACACTTTATATCAGGCCAATCATAAGTGTTTTCAGCTTTAACATAATAAATTCAATTCTGATTTCCACCAAAACAAAAGGACACAGACAATGTCTGCATAAAAGAACCAATCATGCTCCTTGTGAAAGGACAAGCATTCTCATTCTACCTATCATATCACTTTAAACTTAATGCAAATGCGATCCTGTACTGAAACAGGTTAGTCTTTTGATTTGTGGTGGGCACCTGCTTGTGGCCAATCACACGTTTGTTAGAGGGGTACAAACGCTCATTCCACCAATCATATAAATTCTTATTTTAATATAGGTAAACAAATCATGTCATTTGCAAAGGGACAGGCCTCTTTATCCTACCAATCAACTCGCTTTAAACAAGTGAAGTGTGTAGCGAGGCATATCAGCCTTTTAGTTCATAGTGCTTCTCTCACTTTCATATAGGGTGAGTCTCACATATAAACCGCAAAGTCACATAGACACATATAAGTCTGCCTCAAGGGCTTGGCCCTTAAATAGTGACGTTTTTAGCAGATACATGGTCATGGTTTTTGTGGATAGATGGAAATAATATTCGTCTTTTCTTTCAAAATAAGTCCATTGTTATAAATTCCTTCATCCACATTCATCATCCTTGGACAATAAATAATGCTTCCAATCTTTGTGAAGCACTCATAAATGTATTAATAAGGCAAATCTGCCATATGGTCAGTTTACCCATAGATCAAGCTTTCCTTGTCAAATCTTTGAAGACTAAGTATGATAAATGAATGAAGACTCAACTATCAGCCTCATACTGCGGCCAGCCAGGGTTACTGGGAGGGTTAGTCCTCTTATTTACAGCTAATGGCGTTCTTTCTGGCCTTAAGTATAGGTTTTAGCGGAACCAAGGTGTTAAGTCCTGGGGGACGATTTGCTCTCATGTTTGTAATCCAACTTATTTCTCGTAATTCAGTGTGATTAAAAACATTTCCTCCCCTAATGGTTTGAACAACCACTTCAATAATTTTGAATAAAAACCGATGAGAGAGGTTGCTAGCAACATGTGCAGCAAGTGCATTATTCAACTCCTTTTGTCGTATATCCCTCATATGTTGTAGAATATGATCTTTCAACCACTGGTCTGTCTTCCCCACATAGAACGCGCTGCATTGGCAGCAGGTAGCTAAGTATATAATATAGGCAGTAGTACAATCTGCATAAACATTGAAGGTGTATTGTTTGCTCAGATAAGGAAGGAAGAATGTGTTGGAACTATCGATAAAGGCACATGCTTTATACCTTTGGCACATAAAAGTGCCTTTTCAAACTGAGCATGTTCTATTATACATAAAGCCATCCTTATTGTACAAAAGCCTTTTTATATTTTTCTTATTCTTAAACAAGAACTTTGGTTGATCACCTACCACATTCTTGATTTTTTCATCCATAGTTAAAATAGACCAAAATTTCTTTATTACTTCACACACTTGCCTATTATGAGAGCTATTGGTTAACATACATTTCAGCTGCTGTGGCTGAATGGCAGTATTCACATTGTCCTGTTGTATTAAGGTGGTCCTGTTAGAACAATAAGGGCACCCTTTGCCTTTTCTTATTTCCTGGTAACTTTGTTTTTGTGGAAGATTCCTATCCTTATAGGCTCTTTCCTTCAGATGCATTTGTAGTTTTCATTGTTCATCCACAAATTCTTTGTCACCAGTGCATAGTCTTGAGACTCTCAGGATCTGATTTTCAGATATGTTGTTAAAAATATGTCCTGGATGCATACTATGCCTATGCAGATAATGATTTCTCCAGGTGGCTTTTCTACAGATTCCTGTGCTTATGCCTTCACTAGGATGTAGATGGATCTTTACATCCAGAAAATCAATCACTTCACTTGAATAGTTAGCCTTGAATTCTAGGAAATTGGTACTGCAGTTAATATATTCAATAAAGCTGTTCAGCTCATCCATTTTCCCTCTCCATAAGATAAAAATATCATCAACAAAATGACCATAATACACCAGATGTTTTTTTCATATGCAATTTTCTGTAAAGATTTCCTTGTGCTCCCATTTGGCTAATATCAGGTTAGAGTAACTATTAGCACATGGGGTGCCTATTGCCACACCCCATGTTTGTAGGTAGAAGGCATCCCCATAGATAAAGATATTGTTCTCTAAAACTAGTTCCAATAGGGAGCATACAGGTTCTGCTGTAATATCGTTCCTTGCCAAGAAAGATCTAATGGCATGTAAACCATATTCATTAGGAATTACTGTGAATAAGCTGGTAATATCCATAGTTACAAGTAGAAGGTCATCAAATTTAGTGAGATGATTAGTTTGTGCAAAGAAATCCCTCAAGAAACTGCCTGTGTCCTTTAGTACAGTCCATGGTAACGGTAGGACCTTTTTCAATTCATTTTCTACATAAATAGAAAGAGATTCCATTATCCACTCTCTTCCAGAAACAATAGGACAGAGAGGTGGATCATAAATGTCCTTATGAATTTTTGGCAGGCCACTTATGCTAGGAAACATATGATTGGGAGTGTCAAAAAACACATATTGTTCCTGGGTAATACGTCTTTCCATTAAAAAAATCACATAGAAAGCTGCGGAAACGATCAATCCTAACAGTGACATCTTTCTTATTCAGTTTTCCATATGTAAGCTTGTCTTCCAGCATATTTAGCGTTTTATTCCTGTACCATTCTGCGTCCATCATGACTATGCAACCTCCTTTATCCGCAGGTTTGATAATCAGATTATCCATTTGTTTCAGCTGTCTCAGTGCTTCATTTTCTTTTCCTGTTATATTGTGGAAAGAGCCTTTTACTCTGTTGGGAAAGCTCCTCATTTTTCATATCTCATCCTCACATAATCTTGAGAACAGCTCCACTAGTGGAGGATTGGGAGGGGTAAAGGTACTTTGTTTCTTAAGTGGGTGTGATTCATATGTATTACCCTGTCCAAATATACATTTAAGTGATATGTTTCTGCAAAAGAGCCTGATATCCGTCATGAATTCATTCAGGTCTGATGGTAAAGCTGGTATAGAGCTAGGGTGGCGCAATGGTGCAGCGGTTAATGCTGTTGCCTCACAGCAAGAGGTTCTCTGGTTCAATTCTCAGCCAGGGTGCCTTCTGTGCGGAGTTTGCATGTTCTCCCTGCGTTCGCATGGGTTTCCTCCGGGTACTCCGGTTTCCTCCCACATTCTAAAGACATGCTTCTGGAGCATTTCTCCCCAGGCCTCTGCTGAAAACAGGATCTGTGGAACCTAGTCGGACTTTCCCGGTCAACAAATGTTAAATACATAAATAAAAAATAAAGTATAAAACTCAGGCCCCTGCCTAGTAGAGTGATTGCTTTGGGGCTTAGCTCAGTCTGTGAAATATTAACTACTAGGTGGGATTGGGTCTCGCTTACATCATGAGTGTCTTCCATTTCCATTCCTGGCTCTGCGTTCTCTGAGTCCTGTAGTTGTTTTGTTTCACAAAAACTGGCAAAGGCCAGTTTACCGGGGTGTGCACTACTCCATCTTTAGGTCTAGTTACAGCCATTGAGCCACTTGATGGTTTGCTCTCATGCAGGACTTCATTTATGGCAGAGGTACTATTGCTTGCTTCTATTAAGTCGATATTAGAAGTCACCAAATCAAATGTTGGAGCCTGTTCAGCTGGTGTATTCAAATGTGTTTTACCAGTGAGTAAATGAAACCCACTGTTATTGTTCCCACCAGCATGCGTATGTGATTCATTTGCAATATCTGCATTTCTTTTCATGGGTAATCTACTTCCTCTGATGTTATTCTCTTCCCTAGGCCATTCAAAGATGTTGCCATTCATGAAGTCCTGATGATCACAAGCTAATTTCTTAATCTTCTGCTGTTTTAGCTTGTTATCATAGATATTTAAGTTAATGTGCAACTGTTCAAGGTCACTTAGATGCTCTTCCTTTAAGTTAATGAGCTCCAGCTCCTCTTGTTTTTTTAGAAATAACCGCTGCAATGTTCTCCTCTTCCGGTTTAAAAAATTAAATTAGTAACCTCATGTAACTCTGGCTTGTCTCAAGATTAATTGCTTGCTATTTGGCCAGTAAGTCAGGATAAGTGTTGCCATATGAAGGTAAACACTTGACTTGCATCCCTCTGGGCACTCATTTATGGTGTAGGCATGCTTCTAAGGTACATTAACCCACCTGATAAACTTGGCAAGGTGTAGGATTTAGCCTTGTCCTTAGCATTTAATTGTATGTCAGCCATGTACAGTGTAAGGTAAGACCAAAAGCAAGACAAGAAAAAATGTTTCTTACACTGTTAAGGATACTGATGGAAAAATAGAATCAATGAAGTAAAACTTTCAGTAACCCTTTACTTGAACTTAATCTGAGTAATGAAGTTAGGTATCCCACTATGATACCAACTGATGATTTCAATTGTCGTAACATTCTTTCGGATGTTGAAAATGCTGCTTTTCATCTTAAAAGACTACAGTGGCAACACTTCCACTTGGAAGCGTGCCTACACCATAAAATAGTGCCCAGAGGGATGCGAGTCAAGTGTTTACCTTCATATGGCAACACGTATCCTGACTTACTGGCCAAATGGTAAGCAATTAATCTTGAGACAAGCCAGAGTTACATGAGGTTACTAACTGAATTTTTTAAACTGGAAGAGGAGAACATCACAGCGGTTATTTTCTAAAATCAAGAGGAGCTAGAGCTCATTAACTTAAAGGAAGAGCACCTAAGTGACCTTGAACAGTTGCCAATTAACTTAAATATCTATGATAACAAGTTAAAACAGCAGAAGATTAAGAAATTAGCTCGTGATCATCAGGACTTCATGAATGGTACCATCTTTGAATGGCCTAAGGAAGAGAATAACATCAGAGGAAGAAGTAGATTACCCATGAGAAGAAATGCAGATATTGCAAATGAAATGCGTGCTGGTGGGAACAATAACAGTGGGCTTCATTTACTCACTGGTAAAACGCATTTGAACACACCAGCTGAACAGGCTCCACTATTTGATTTGGTAACTTCTAATATTGACTTAATAGAAGCAAGCACTAGTATCTCTGCCATAAATGAAGTCCTGCACGAGAGCAAACAATCAAGTGGCTCAATGGCTGTAACTAGACCTAAAGATGGAGTGGTGCACACCCTGGTAAACTGGCCTTTGCAGGTTTTTGTGAAACAAAACACCTACAGGACTCAGAGAATGCAAAGCCAGGAACGGAAATGGAAGAAACTCATGATGTAAGCGAGACCCAATCCCACCTAGTAGTTAATATTTCACAGACTGAGCTAAGCCCCGAAGCAATCACTCTACTAGGCAGGGGCCTGAGTTTTATACTTCATTTTTTATTTATTTATTTAACATTTGTTGACCGGAAAAGTCCGACTAGGTTCCACAGATCCTGTTTTCAGCAGAGGCCTGGGGAGAAATGCTCCAGAAGCATGTATTTAGAATGTGGGAGGAAACTGGAGTACCCGGAGGAAACCCACACGAACGCAGGGAGAACATACAAACTCTGCACAGAAGGCACCCTGGCCAAGAATTGAACCAGAGAACCTCTTGCTGTGAGGCAACAGCATTAACCGCTGCACCATTGTGCCGCCCCAGCTCTATACCAGCTTTACCATCAGACCTGAATTAATTCATGCCGGATATCAGGCTCTTTTGCAGAAACATATCACTTAAATGTATATTTGGACAGGGTAATACATATGAATCACACCCACTTAAGAAACGAAGTACCTTTACCCCTCCCAATCCTCCGCTAGTGGAGCTGTTCTCAAGATTATGTGAGGATGAGATATCAAAAATGAGGAGCTTTCCCAACAGAGTAAAAGGCTCTTTCCACAATATAACAGCAAAAGAAAATGAAGCACTGAGACAGCTGAAACAAATGGATAATCTGATTATCAAACCTGCGGATAAAGGAGGTTGCATAGTTATGATGGACACAGAATGGCACAGGAATAAAATGCTAAATATGCTGGAAGACAAGCTTACATATAGAAAACTGAATAAGAAAGATGTCACTGTTAGGATTGATCGTTTCCGCAGCTTTCTATGTGATTTATTAATGGAAAGACGTATTACCCAGGAACAATATGCATTTTTTGACTCTCCCAATCATATGTTTCCTAGCATAAGTGGCCTGCCAAAAATTCATAAGGACATTTATGATCCACCTCTCTGTCCTATTGTTTCTGGAAGAGAGTGGATAATGGAATCTCTTTCTATTTATGTAGAAAATGAATTGAAAAGGTCCTACCGTTAGCATGGACTGTACTAAAGGACACAGGCAGATTCTTGAGGGATTTCTCTGTACAAACTAATCATCTCACTAAATTTGATGACCTTCTACTTGTAACTATGGATATTACCAGCTTATTCACAGTAATTCCTAATGAATATGGTTTACATGCCATTAGATCTTTCTTGGCAAGGAGCGATATTACAGCAGAACCTGTATGCTCCCTATTGGAACTAGTTTTAGAGAACAATATCTTTATCTATGGGGATGCCTTCTACCTACAAACATGGGGTGTGGCAATGGGCACCCCATGTGCTAATAGTTACTCTAACCTGATATTAGCCAAATGGGAGCACAAGGAAATCTTTACAGAAAATTGCATATGGAAAAAACATCTGGTGTATTATGGTCATTTTGTTGATGATATTTTTATCTTATGGAGAGGGAAAATGGATGAGCTGAACAGCTTTATTGAATATATTAACTGCAGTACCAATTTCCTAGAATTCAAGACTAACTATTCTAGTGAAGTGATTGATTTTCTGGATGTAAAGATCCATCTACATCCTAGTGAAGGCATAAGCACAGGAATCTGTAGAAAAGGCACCTGGAGAAATCATTATCTGCATAGGCAGAGTATGCATCCAGGACATATTTCAACAACATATTTGAATATCAGATCCTGAGAGTCTCAGGACTATGCACTGGTGGCAAAGAATTTGTGGATGAACAACGAAAATTACAAATGCATCTGAAGGAAAGAGCCTATACAAAGTTACCAGGAAATAACAAAGGCAAAGGGCACCCTTATTATTCTAACAGGACTACCTTAATACAACAGGACAATGTGAATACTGCCAGTCAGCCACAGCAGCGGAAATGTATGTTAACCCATAGCTCTCATAATAGGCAAGTGTGTGAAGTAATAAAGAAATTTTGGTCTATTTTAACTATGGATGAAAAAATCAAGAATGTGGTAGGTGATCAACCGAAGTTCTTGTTTAAGAATAAGAAAAATATAAAAAGGCTTTTGTACAATAAGGATGGCTTTACATATAATAGAACATGCTCAGTTTGAAAAGGCACTTTTAGGTGCCAAAGGTGTAAAGCATGTGCCTTTATCGATAGTTCCAACACATTCTTCCTTCCTTATCTGAGCAAACAATACACCTTCAATGTTTATGCAGATTGTACTACTGCCTATATTATATACTTAGCTACCTGCTGCCAATGCAGCGCGTTCTATGTGGGGAAGACAGACCAGTGGTTGAAAGATCATATTCTACAACATATGAGGGATATACAACAAAAGGAGTTGAATAATGCACTTGCTGCACATGTTGCTAGCAACCTCTCTCATCGGTTTTTATTTAAAGTTATTGAAGTGGTTGTCCAAACCATTAGGGGAGGAGATGTTTTTAATCACACTGAATTACGAGAAATAAGTTGGATTACGAACATGAGAGCAAATTGGCCCCCAGGACTTAACACCTTGGTTCCGCTAAAACCTATACTTAAGGCCAGAATGAACAACATTGGCCGTAAATAAGAGGACTAACCCTGCCAGTAACCCTGGCTGGCCGCAGTATGAGGCTGATAGTTGAGTCTTCATTCATTTATTATACTTAGTCTTCAAAGATTTGACAAGGAAAGCTTGATCCATGGTTAAACTGACCATATGGCAGATTTGCCTTATTAATACATCCATGAGTGTTTCATGAAGATTGGAAGCATTATTTATTTCCCAAGGATGATGAATGTGGATGAAGGAATTTCTAACAATGGACTTATTTTGAAAGAAAAGACAGATATTATTTACATCTATCCGCAAAAACCATGACCATGTATCTGCTAAAAACATCACTATTTAAGGGCCAAGCCCTTGAGTCAGACTTATATGTGTCTATGTGACTCTGAAGTTTATATGTCAGACTCACCCTATATGAAAGTGAGAGACATACTAAGAACTAAAAGGCTGATATGCCTCACTATGCACTTCACTTGTTTAAAGCGCGTTGATTGGTAGGATAATGAGGCCTGTCCCTTTGCAAAGGACATGATTTGTTTACCTATATTAAAATTAGAATTTATATGATTGATGGAAAGAGCGTTTGTACCCCTCTAACAAACATGTGATTGGCCAGAAGAAGGTATACACCACGAATCAAAAGGCTACCCTGTTTCAGTACAGGATCGTATTTGCATTATGTTTAAAGTGATGATAGGTAGAATGTGAATGCTTGTCCTTTCACAAGGAGCATGATTGGTTCTTTTATGCAGACATCGTCTGTGTCCTTTCATTTTGGTGGAAATCACAATTGAATTTATTATGTAAAAGCTGAAAACACTTATGATTGGCCTGATGTAAAGTGTTCTCTTAAAAGTGAAAAACAACAGTCCTAGTCTCACGATATGAAGAAGGCAAATTGCTGAAAACGCTTATCGGACTTTGGAGGACTGTATCCTACCATTTTTATATGTTCTTAACATTGGAATAAACATCACACTGTTTTAATTTTACTTTATTTTTACTTTATTGGAATTCCTGCCGTGGTGGATTACCGAAGGTTTTACTTCATGTGTAAGTTTGTTGGTTAGAGGTTTTAGTGTGTGTCAGTGTGTGTTATGACTGTGATGTGTGTGTGAGAGACTGTAAAATATGTGGGTGTAAGTTTACTTTGTGTGTCTGTGTGATCTCGGAGTTAGTATATTTAAGTAGGGGGTGTGGGGGGGCGCAGCCCCCCACATTGGGTTTGAAGGAGGGCTTGCCCCCCTGCTTATCTGTAGTGTAGGATTATATGTTTTATTGTGGGGGGAAGTTGTGTGTATGTGTATGTGTGTGCTGTATGTGTATTGCATGTTCGGGATTTTGAATTTTGCGCTTTTGGTCTTTCGGCATTTAGGGGTTTCGGCTATATAGTCTCGAGATTTTGAAATTTGATATTTCAAGATTTCGAGATTATGTAGTAAATCCATATATGAGATATATATATATATATATATATATATATATATATATATATATATATATATATATATATATATATATATATATATATATATATATATATATATATATATATATATATATATATATATATATATATATATATATATATATATATATATATATATATATATCTATATATAGTTCCCCTTTAGAATCTCAAATTGCTGAAAGCTCGAAATTCATAAGGTTGCACCCAGAATCTCGAGTTTTCAGCAACTCGAAATTCTAAAGCAGCGGGAAAAGACATTGCAAAAATGTCGTTACAATGTTTTTGCAGGGGGGGCAAGCCCCCTTGCACCCCCCACACCCCCTACTTAAATATACCAACTCCAAGATCGTACTGCAAAGGGGATGAGGGAATTCTCCCATTCCGTGCAGTATGCAGAAGGGCACGACTGAAGAATTTCCGTTCCTCCACTATAGTGCGATCACTGAGCTGATATATTTAAGTGGGAGAGTGCAGGGGGACCCGGCCCCCTGCAAACATGTAAGTAAACTTGTTTTTTTTTTAGTTCCCTTCCTTTCACAGTTTTGAGTTACTGAAAACTCGAGATTCTGGGCTCGAGCTTATGAATTTCAAGCTTTCAGTAACCCGATCTTGTGAAGGGGAACCATATATAGACACACACATATATATATTTATATATATATATATATATATATATATATATATATATATATATATATGTGTGTGTGTGTGTGTGTGTGTGTGTGTGTATATATATATATATATATATATATATATATATATATATATATATATATAATACATTTACATACATACATACATAGATCTACATATATAAATACATTTCCCCTACTGTTGAATGACTGTGCTGCATGTTTTTTTTGAGAAAACATCAAATTTGTTTACATCTGAAATGGCGTAGTGGTAAACATCTTTGGATATATTGTGCCGCATCATTTGGTTTGAGACTTGCAAGGGCTGATTATTTAGCTGTAGGTCAGAACAGGGGCTCTTGGAGACAGAGTGATTAAGGCACTTTAAAGCAGTTGTAAGCAGGTTTGCATGGCACTTACATAAGCTCAGCTTTGCTTATGGCTGCATAAACCTGCGCTAATTTCAAATAAAGAAAAAAAAAAGGGAGATAGGAAAGTGGTGAAATTGGGGCAAGCAGGGGGAAAAACAAGAGGTGAAACAGGTAGGTATGTGTAGGACGGGTGTAGGAATGGATGATAGCTCTGCATTTCTTTGGCAGCAACAGCTGCTTTCAATGTGGGCAATTTAGAATTTGGAGCCTCACACCCTACAGGGAGGTGTGTGGGCATCATACAATACAGGTGATTTGTAGGGTTAGATTGTGTGATGGGTTCATGTCTCTGGGCGAAATGCAGAGCTATGTATGGGATGTGATTTTTTTTTTTTTTTGGGGGGCAAATGCCCTTTTTTTTAAAGTGAGAGTGGGATATCAAGGAATGATTATAGGTAAGTGTGGTGAGGGAGGTTTGGTAGGAGAGGTTGCATTTGCAGACAGACAAGACAGCAGACAGGGGTGATGTATGACACATGGGGGGTAAACACCTTGATGGGGAGCATGGCCAGGAATTGGGAGGCTCATGAACCTCCCAGATGGTAGTAGTGGCACTGATGTCCCCACTCAATGGCAGTCGCCACTACTCCTTCACAGCCCTGAAGGTGCTTGTGCTGGGGGCTGGGCTGGAGGGGCCACCTGCCCCTCTAGTCACACCAGCCTACCCTCCACCTGGCACAGGCAATCATCCAGCTCTGTCTGAAGGACACTGTGCACCATGCCACAGACCTCATCCCAGGTGACAACATTCTCACCATGCCCACTTGCGAGGGGAGATCCCCATCCCCTGCAGTGGTTCCACCCAAGGTTGGTGCAGGACCAGCAGATGAGGGAGGTTTGCGTTGGGTCCCAAATGTGCTGGGACCTAGTGCCTTGGCCAGATATGGTGGGAGAGGCGGATCCACTTGGCTCTGTCTTCCCATATGTGCTATGGTGTGGAAATTAACAATGAATATTCCTTAGTCATGCACAACACATTACATTAGTCAAACTAGCATGCATTGATATTCCCATTTACCTAAAACAGTGCAATTATTACAGTGCCATAGCAAACAGAACCCATGGATATATGGAATGGCATTGAGAGTTGCAACGGCATGCCAGTTAGTGGTATGTCAGGCAGGCAATAACAGTCATTATTCAACAGGGAATATTAGTATGCACACAGTTTAAACAATGATAAACCAAATGGAACAGCAGTCCCAACAGTAGAGGTTTGTTTAGGAACATACTCATGTTGGTTTCAGTCTGATGGTTGGATCAGTTGAGGGGTGGGGAAGGGAACAGATTCAATTGACAACTGCTATTAAGTATATTTGTCAGTACACTATTATTCACTACTCTACATTCTGACCATACTTACACTCTACCTGGGCCATGGGGCTGCTATAGCACACCAACAGCTGTAGATAGTAACAGAGCAATTGTACCCTTATTTTAGTTATACACATCATATCTGTTTCTATACCGATTTCTTTTCCTATGGGCCCAGTACAGATGAACTGCATGCACATTACATTGCTGTTTCTACACATATTTCAGATTCACATATTAGTTGCAGGCCATGGAGTGTGTGTTGCTCCTTTGACATACATCTACTGTGACATTCTCTGTGTGCAGGTTTCTTGGCAACTGGGGAAAGTATCTGTGACAGGGTGACACTTGAGGGACTTGTCTGGGCCAGACTGCAGAGTGTGGATGTCTAGATTGCATCTATTTGTAAGTCTGGGGCTGGTCAACACAGCAATTGTACACCTTTCATAGTTATACACATCATACTAGTATTTCTATTCATATTTCTTTACCTATGTGCCCTGTGTGGAAAATGTGTTGCAGTACATTACTTTTGCTATTCAAATTGCAGTTTACAACTTTAAAACCAGACTGACATGTTAGTGGTGGTCCCTGGATTTGAACCATGGAATGTGTGCAAAATGAACTACAGGCCTAGTCCTTATCAGACTGAGCTACTGGGGAGGTGCTGTGGGCTGCTTGTGACATTTCTATCTAGTACATATTTTTGTGCACAATACTTTTATTATCACATGTTGCATTATTTGTTTTCCATTTTCAGTACAAATTATGCATGCACAACAGACATTGCTGTCACTGTTGCACATTTGACTGTTTTACAACTACATACTGCAATTTAGATTCCTGAGTACACAGTGTAGGTTTTAAGTCTGCACCTGTTAGCCTTATACATTTCTCAGTACATTCACAGCTACATACAGATGAAATTGAAAGGTTAACACAGGACAATGCTGGCAGGCACACAAGTAAAACACATTCTGATGGAAATATGTGCTGTTGCTTTTTTCAGTTATTTGTCATGCCCATTCTAAAGTATGCAGACAAGCAGTGCAAAATCAGTTCACCTCAGTTAATGCATTATGCAGGACATGCACATTTCTATTTTTCAGGTACAAGTGAGATGACACACACCAGTGTTTGGGATCACCTTTATTAGTTTTGACATACATATCTGTGTACAACTCAGAAATCCACAATTACTATTCCTGCATGATCTGCACAGGGGAATGCTTTTCATTTCTAAGTGTTACAGTAGCCCTGTCATGGCACTTTCTTGGCAGGTTCACTCAGGCACACTCATACATATTCTAATATTTCTCTCCTACATATTGTATCTTCTTTGCTACTGATATCTATATTACACAGCAGCTGGAAATACTCCATTGTTATGCTGGCAGCCTGACACAGGCATTTATTTCTGATAGTGGATACGTGCCCAAGGAGTGGCGTACGGCAACTGTGGTCCCACTCCACAAAGGTGGTGCCTCTACGGACCCTGGTAATTACTGCCCCATAAGCTTAACAAGTCTAGTCTGCAAAGCTATGGAGAGGATCATAATGGAGCTCATAAACAAAGATATAGGGGACTTGCAGAGAATGGACCCAACCCAGTTTGGCTTCGTCAAGGGCAGATCATGCCTTTTGAACTTGGTCGACTTCTTCGAAACAGTCACCAAGGCCATTGATGAGGGAAAGGCAGTCCATACAGCCTACCTTGACCTTGCAAAGGCCTTCGACACAATACCTCACTCGGGTATTGTAGAAAAACTTACCAGCTTAAATGTAAACCCATATGTCACAAGATGGGTTGCAAACTGGCTTAAGGACAGAACCCACAGGGTTAGAGTTGCTGGCGCTATGTCAGACTCCAAGCCGGTCACAAGTGGTGTCCCGCAGGGCTCGGTCCTTGGCCCCCTATTGTTCGGCATCTACTTCTCAGAAGTACAGGCCAACATGGGAGGACTTTGGCTGACAAAGTTTGCAGACGACTGCAAACTGGGCACCATAGTGGAAAGTGCATCGGACACGGATATCCTTCAGAAGGGACTCACGGAAACAGATAGCTGGTGCCAGAGCCATGGCCTGAAGTTAAACACCACAAAATGTATAGTCATACCCTTCGGGAAAAACAAGGTAACCCCAAGCTACCATATAGGTGGCAATCCACTAAGCACAGAAGAGGTTATCAGGGACCTGGGGACCCAGGTTGACAGTGGCCTTTCTTTAGACACTCACGTTGCTAAAGTGGTTAGAAAGACCTTCTACATTGCCCACCTGATCATGAAGGGATTCACATCCAGATCTAGTGAGGTCATTGTTCCCTGTACTCTTCACTTATCAGACCAATGATCGAGTACAATGCTCCATTCGGGATGTATCTCACCCGACATCTGCAGCAATTGGAGAGACCCCAAAAGTTCCTCACCAAAAGGATAAAGGGACTCCAAAATCTGTCATATGCTGCCAGATTGAAGAAACTCCAGCTCTATTCAGTTGCATACCGTCTGCTCAGAGGTGACATGTGCCTGACATACAAGGCCATGTCCAACCCGAATTAATGGACATGCTCCACCTCAAAAAATCCAAATCCACCAAAACCACTAGAGCAAGTGACTTAAACCTTAGCATGGATATAAATAGGATGTGCTGGAGGGATAGATTTATCACTCAGAGACTCTCTATGCTGTGGAATAAAATCCCGGTCCATGTGAGGCAGAGCACCTCGCTGGCTCTGTTCAAGAGAAATCTTGACCTGTGGATGGGAGATCGTAGGTTTATCCCGGGAATCATCTCTGTGTCACTGCTGGACAGAGGCACAACAAACTAATGGGCACAGTATTTTGTCATATAAGGGGTGGCGTAAGCCACAAAAATTTGGGCTAGGCTTATAAATGCCTTAGGGCAGATAGCCTAGTATAAACCTATGAACCTATGAACCTATGTTTACAGCACAATTATATATACAAGCAGTATACCTGTGCTACCATTACTATATTTTTGATTTCTTACTGCTAATATTAGGAGGTATTCTGTACTCACCATAATTCAGACACAGCCAGGCCAACCACTGGGCATAAGCCTCAACATTCTGGGACCTCTCTTCAGCAGCTGTATGGGGAGACATGACATATTAATCACACCTGCACAGTCACAAGTTGAACTTTTTCCATACTTAGTTATGGATACATAAGACTGCATACTTATAGACACATGGGACATCCTACACTTGGGCTTCTTGTATCCACTGGCCCAAGAGTGCACCCTTCCTCCGCTTCAGGTCATTATGGTGATGACGTACCTACTCACCAGTCCAGGATATGCCAGTGGCACTGGTGAGATCATGTGAAAGCTGGTCCCAGGCCTCCGCTTTGTACTGGGAGCCCTGGTACTTGCCCTGCAGCAGCCTGCCATCATGTTTTTTTACTAGGAGCCCAACCATGACCCTGGACTCCTGGATGCCCCAACATTGTGCTCGGAAGTGAATACCTTCACCTACACCAGACATTTTGGTCATGCTGTGAGCAATCCCAAATGGTTATGGCTGTATTCCCACCTGTGTGGTTTAAATAGGACAGTTTTCCCGCACTTTTTCTTGATTGGCCAGTTTTAAAATGCTGAACTATGCTTAGCTCCATGCAAATCTGCATAGCAATGCTTAAACCAGATAAGCACAGCTAAAAGCCAGTAAACAATGCTTACACTAGCAAAGCATTACTTACCTCTATTTTTTTCATTACATTTATAAAGTATTTTTTACATTTATATTTTACATATACCCACCCCTACTGTGCTATACATGAGCCATATGATTGACATCTATCATTAAAATTCCTTAAAATTGGCAGAGTGGGATTCGAACCAAGCATGCCCTAAATGCTAAACCATGACAGTACCATTATGCTAGAGCAGCTTGATGGTGTTGTCTATCACAGTAGCACTTGTCTATCATTTTCAGGATTTCAGCCAGACTAAGCATAGTGGCGCGCCTCGCAAGCAAGCTATGCACCGCTTAAATTTCAGATTTATTTAATGAGAAAAAAAATTGTATTTCTATTACTTTCCTCTTGCCTTACTGCTTCCATGCATGTAGGGCAAGAGTGCATACATTTGGGAGTGTGCAATTGAAGGCTGCTGCCTTCTAGGTGTGTTTGTGTTTTCTTTTCTTTTTATTTCAGTGTCTGTGGACATTGAAATGTTAGCTACTTACATTTCAGTGTCTGCAGACACTGATTTAGTACATAATATTAGAGTCAGGCTCTAATACTATGCACATTGACACACATCTGTGTCACAAAGTGCCGTACGGCACTTTCTGAGTGAAGGGGGCATGTTACATGTGCAGGCACTGCTGACACACGCCCCCTGCGCTTGTTCATGGTTTATGTCCATTTAGATTAAACAGCAGCACACCTTCATGCATATGCAAGATGCACTGCTATTCTAAATGGACACAAACCACTCCATGCAAGAATAGTCTTATTCTTGCACGGAGCTTTCTAAATCCCAGGGTTTATCTATAAACTTTCAGCCTTCTGTCCTTTAAAAAACATTCAATGTTTATAATGTCATTTAACCCTGGAAAACAATCGACTTTGAGTTTAACCTGCCATTCTATTTCCACGATTTCAAGACTATTTGTAAAATCATCTCCTCGTAAATCTTCATGAAATTATTCAAAAACAAAAGATAAAAATTTTTCGCATTTAGTATAAACAAAGGAATGTTTAAGAAGTATTTTATTAATATCCTTGTTTTTTTTTTATAGACTACACATGTTCCTTAATTCTTTTGCTTAAAACCTTAGTGCTCATATCTATATAAAAGTCTTGACATTCAGAACACAGACGAATATAAACAACTCCCTTAGAATTACAAGTAAATCGACCATATGCTCCAATGGTTCATTCTAAATGTTCTAAAGTAATAAACGGTCCTTCCCAAATAAATCTGCAAATGGCATACACCCCGCACTTATAAGTTTCTTTAAGCTTTATTGGTAAGAGCAGGAAAAACCTTTAGATTGTCTTTCTGAACTAAGTTTTAATTATTAAAATAAATTAATCCTAATTTAATTTAAAAAATATATTCCAAGAGGACAATTTATAAGGGCTTCCAGGATGATTACTAGGGATTGTGAATTTAACAAAGAAGTTGAATTCATTATTTTTTATTTATTTATGCAAAGAGGTTATAGTAAAAAAAAACATTTGATAGCTACTGCTAAAGAAGTAACTTTAAAAAGGATTAAATGTTTTGCATATATTTTAAATAAGTCTTTGACAAAATAAAAATAAAGATTCCAAGCAGGTCAGTACAAAAACACCAGTTTGCTTTTTAGATAATTCTGTTGACAATCTGAGGACATGTGAGATTATTTGCAGCAACTGGAAAATTATAGACGGTAATAGTGAATTATTTAATGCTGTTGGTAACCAACTGTTATTTGTATATAAGAAAACCAACAGTGTTAAAACTTTGTTACAAAAAGACAGTATAAAAGTTATTCCTGCTCTTACCAATAAAGTTAAAGAACTTATAAGTGTGGGGTGTATCCCATTTGCAGATTTATTTGGGAAGGACCGTATATTACCTTAGAACATTTAGAATTAACCATTGGAGTATATGGTTGATTTACTTCTAATTCTAAGGGAGTTGTTTACATTAGTCTGTGTTCTGGATGTCAAGCCTTTTATATAGATATGACCATTAGGGCTTTGAGCAAAAGAATTAAGGAACACTTATACTCTATAAAAAAAGGATATTAATAATGTACTTTTTAAACATTCCTGTGTTTGGACTTAATACAAGAAAATTCTTACTTTTCATGCTCGAATAAGTTCACAAAGATTTAAGAAGAGGTGATTTTAAAAATAGGCTCCAGATCAAGGAAACAGAATGGCAGGTTCATCTCAGGGCAAATGATTTTCCAGGGTTAAATTATATATTTATATATATATATATATATATATATATATATATATATATATATATGGATTCACTTCACTTGACCGAAAACTCATTTGACCGAATTTCATTTCACTGAGACCAAATCGTTGAAAGCTCAAATGACCAAAAACTCATTTGACCAAATCCCATTTGACCACAAATAGTATATTATAGTATAGACAGTGTATATGCCCTTTTCCCCACTGTAATGCGACCCTGGAGTTGGTATATATAGTTAGGGTGGATGTGAGGGGGCACAGTTAAAAACTACTTATTTACCCTCTTAACAGAAACTGGACAATATAAAACACAGTTAGGTGGGGGGTGTAGCCCCCCCACCCCCCAACTATATATACTAACTCCAGGGTTGCACTACAGTGGGGAAAAGGGCATATACAATGCCACTGCTATTTTCAGTCAAATTGGATTTGGTCAAATTAGTTTTTGGTCATTTCAGCTTTCAGCGATTTGGTCTCAGTGAAATGAAATTCAGTCAAATTAGTTTTCATATATATTATTTTTTTAGTTTCATGATAATGTTGATAAATTGTGTTCTGAGCCGAGTCAGGGTTTCATTCTTCTTTGACATGGGGCAAACTTAATTTATTCTACTACTAGGATTGTAAGGATCTGGTTTGCTCACCTAAATAGTGAAATACACTGTTTTTACTATACTTAAACATCCCCAATCATTACATAACTATTAGCAAAAAATCATTATATTGAAAAAGTGATTAAGTATCATTCAGTGACAATGAGGTGTGCAGCTGACGACAGTCTGTACCAAGTAGTATAGTATAGTGATGGGGAAACAGTGTCTCTAACCAGAGGCATATAGAACATAGCTGTACTGTCAAATGGAAATGGTACATAGCTAGGTGACCTGATTATAGGCACATTTGCTGCTGTTTAGTAAATTAATTTTGTCTTGTATGCTATATAATGATGTATGGCCACCTGATAGATGTTCACTAGGTTAATGCAGTGAACACAATGTTGAGTGGTTATCAAGATTCAAATGCTGTAGCGTGTGCATATAAACTTATTCAACAAATGTACAATTCATCTAAAAACATAGAATAAATATAATTTTAAAAGAAAAGTGTATTAAAAAACTGGTGCTGGTAAATATCAGTATTAAATCACAGTCTTGGTATATTATATGTAAGATAAACTAACGTGGTTAGTTTGATAAGTGATTAATGCCATTCAGTACTGAAGGATGTATGTAGCAGAAATGAAAATGGTCATTCAGCTACTGAAAGATAATCTTAGGATTAAGAATTGCACTCAAGAAATCAGTGTAGGAGTGCAATATGATGTAGTCATCAAATTGCTTAATATAGCACACAAGACACTTGTTCTAATGTACTAATCCACATAATTAAAAGCATGGCCATGTAACTAGATGGGTACAAATGAGGAGCAACAGAGGCATGCATTAAACTGCTGTCTTTTCTTTAGTTATGGCCAACCTTCAGTTCTAATATGTTTTAATGTCAGATATGAATATGCTATTTAATTTTCTGTGCAGATATTTTCCATCATTAAAGTAACTCTGATATGAATTACAACATTAAAGTAGAGAATGATATTTTTACGGTTATAAAATGCAGAAATGGCAGGCATTTATAGTAGAATGAGCATATTTCTGAAAAAATGTTATCATTGTCCAGGTTTTACTTGTGGTATTGTGAAATAATGTATTTTACTGAACAGAGCACAGGTGAACCAACACTCCAGTCATTTTCATGAAGACTAATTTATTATAGGAATTGTCATAAAGAAGGTTAGATCAGAAATACAATAACTAACCTTTATAAAAAATGAATCTTCAGAACAGTAACATGTCATGCTATTTTGACAAGAATATCAGTGAATTACAATAGCATAAAACACTACAGAACTGTTGGATAGCCATTGCAGAATGACAAAAACTTACATTTTCGAGACTGTGAAAATATGGTATGAAATATGCTAGGTCCAAAGTGTAATTTGTTGAGCTATCTCACGCTGCATCAATGAATTCTTCCTTCACCTCCTACAGTTTCAAAAATTCTTTAAGGTGAATCTTATAGTTAGTGCTTATGATTAATACTATCCCCTGAATTCAGCAAGCTCTGCACAGAGTCGAGGAATAGTGCAAGAGCTGCTGCACACAATATGTCCGACAAGCGATTCAGGATCGAGCTTCCAGGATGTGCACGAGCGCTCCTACACTATTTCTGCATGGACACTACTGCTATATGCTAATTACCTCATTTGCTGGTGAAAACCATGCAAATGAGGTGAAATAGTGATCCAGGAAGCAGGCAGATGTTTGTGCAGGAATAGTGTAACCTGCAGAAATGTATTCAGTTACTAACTGAATACATTTCTGCAAATTACAAAATGGAGGCATGACAGCTCGAAAGAAAGCATGTATTATATTTAGTAGGCATGCCAATGGCCAAATATATGGCCATTGGCATGAAAAATAGCTTAAATTTTATAAAATAAAACTTTTATTTTTTTTGGCTGATTTCAACTGTTTAAGTGTAGGGCAGCAGTGTGCAAATGAGATCATGCCGAAAAAAAAAAAAATTGTGAAAAAGCAATTTTCAGGGAAATCTGCATTTTGCCATAATATTCAATAGCATGCAGAATGAAAACAATACCAGGGAACAGTGGTTGCTAAGGGGAAAGGCTCAGTGTGAGTGCTGTAACTATGGAGTAAGGCAGTGGGGTATGCAAATGAGGGGAATCTTACTAAATCACAAATTTCTTCTAAGTGTCAGACTGCACCTAACCATGTAGGTGCCCTAATACGGCCATATAAGTATGAGAAGTAAATGACATCAAAAGGGGGTGTGCCATGCTTGCTGTAAGCACATTAGAGCTCTGTTGCCTGGGTTTGCACGTAGCTAAGCAGGAGTGTGTTCTACTTAGCTTAGCTGTGCTTAGCTAAGCGTGTTTGCGGCCAGGGCAGGCCATTTCCTTTTCAGCAGTGTTTACACTCGCTGAATGGGTTTGCACGGCATGCACTGGGACTTAAACAATCCAGAGAAATAAACAAATACAGGAAATGGTAGCACTGTGTATATATAAGCAAGGGGGTGTATCCAAGGCTGTATAGCTTTGTTTACCTTGCCTAAATGGGTGTGCGTGGCACGCGTCAGGACTTAAACCACAAAAATAAAAAAAATACAAGAAATGGCAAGTGGAACAAGAAAAAAGGGAAATAGCAGAATCAAGGGACTCAAGTACAAGTAATAGAGCTGGCAGGTAGAATGCATCATACTCAGCCAATCACACAGGCAGAATCTGCAACACACCACTATAAACTATACAAACACCTTTTAGGCTGCTTTTTCCCACAAACTCTACACCACCGGTGTACACAGACAGGGAAATTTTACCTGACAAAACTAAGAAAATGTTAGGGGCTGTTGTTGCTCTCATACATCAATATGTGCAAGAGGCTGAGGGTGCAGAAGAGGACAATGCTGACAACTGGCTCAGACTTATGAGGAGGAGGAGAAGAGTGTTCAGGCCCAGGGTAACTTACCAGGGGTTACATGATCTGGAGATAGTGGAGTGCTTAAGGGTGGACAGGGACATACTGCAGCAAATTGTGGAGCTGTGCCTTTCTTGCCTCACATCCAGAACAAACAGAGGGGAACCCATCCCAGTGGATACCAAGGTATGTGTAGCTCTAAGAATACTAGCTACAGGTACTTTCCAAAGAGCAACTGGGGATATCAGGGGGGTCTTACAGGAATCTGCATCCAGGATACTCCACCAGTTCCTGGATGCCATGTGAACACATGCCTCGAAGCACATTAAATTTCCCAGCACCCATGAGGAGCTGACTGGCAATATGCATCTCTTCCACTATGTAGCAGACTACCTGGAGGTACTGGGTGCCATAGACTGCATGCACATCCACATCAAAGCAAACCTGGTGACTGGGGTAGGGTTTACATAAACCGCAAGGGGTTCCACTCCAACTGCCAAGTCATGTGTGATGCCCAGGGCATTATCATGAATGTGTGTGCTGGCTGTCCTGGAAGCTATCACGACTCCCACATCTGGCATTCCTCACAGCTGTATCAGTGGTTTGCCAGGGGGGACATCCCATATGGCCATTTAGTGGGGGATGCTGGCTACGCACTGGAGCCATAGATGATGACACCCATCAGAAATGCACACACACCCACACAAGAACACCATAATGAGGCACACGCACAAACCAGGATCATTGTAGAGCATGTGTTTGGGATGCTCAAGTCACGGTTCCACTGCCTTGACATATCCGGTGGAGCCTTGCAGTACTCTCCAGCCACATGTGCACACATGGTCATAGTATGTACCATACGGCACAATATGATCCTGCAGAAACAGCTGCAGCAGGAACAAAATGGGGAAGGACCACACAGTCCCCCACAATTGCCAAGGCCTCCACAGGTACAGAGTAACTCGGAGGAGGAACATCCTGAGCCTGGCCCTGTAGGAAGACAGAGGCATGCCCAGTATGCCCTGGCCTTGGCAAAGAGGCAACACATAGCACATACACTGACACTGTAGTGCCCCAGGGACTGATCTCTCTCTCTCTCTCTCTGACTCGCACATACAGTAAAATGGATGCCAAACATCACTCCACCTATACCTGACCATGAATGGGCATTGTATTGTGTGCATCAACATAGTCATCCCTCAAGCACCACCCTCACAACAGCTGCAGGCACAAGATAAGCCAGTCTCTGTCACAAATTAAAATAATGGGGTGGACGTTTCTGATAGCATAGCTATGGTATTGATCAAGCATGTAAGGGAATTGAGTGGCTGACTGGGACAGCAGCAGACAGCTGACACCTTTGTGGGACAGCAGGATATGTATCCCCAGTACTGCTCTACTCACACCATGTAGTACCACCCTAGTTGACAAATACCACTGTAGTATATGTGGTGAGCCAAATAACTGGGGGTGTCATAGGTAACATCATTGATGTCAAAGTGAAGATCCCATACCGACCACCATCCCCACACAGCAGATCAACTGTAGACACCCTTACAGAAATGCTTGGCAAAGGCTCCCACATGGTGACACCCATGAAATCCCCACGCACAGACTTTACACAGTGATATCACAGCAGATGTGGCAGTGGCAATATGTTTTTGAAAGGTAAGAAGTCTGTAACTACAAATGTCTATGCCAGAACAATATGACCTGTGGTTGATATTGTTATGCCTGTAGTCTGAAAGACAGGGCACACCACCATGCTACATGGGACCAAAATGTTAAGCAAATATCAGCACACTGTGCAGATGTGTAATGTGTACAGTTGTGTCAACCTCCCCCATAGTCCCATAGAAATGCAGTAACATGTTCCTAGACCTAGTCCAACAAACAGCAGCCAAAAGCAGTAAATATGTAGAAAATAAATCCAAAAAAGCTCAGACAATCAGGAAAAGAAACAGCAACTTTAATGGATAGCTTCGGTTAGCACTTTCATCTCCAAAATAACTTGCAGAGACTTCTTCAGACCAAAATGCAATTCTACACAACTTCATTTAAATAATATCCCATACACCAGTCATAGATCGCATGAGTATCTCAATCACATGTTCAAAACCTAAAAACAGTAAGACAAATATTACTTAACATTCACAATATACTAATAGTTAATGTTTCAGTCCCTTCCTTTTTAAATACATAAAATCCTCCCTGTTATGTAAGCCTGGGGGAGAACAAGCATTTAGCCTGACTTGCCAGCAGCATTCTAGTCACCCTAGCTCTTCTTATATATTAACTAAACAGTGCTTATTTTTCAGTGATTCCGGTACTAACACCCTAAAATCAACTTTACAATTCTTATTTTTATAATGTTTACTTAATGCATTTCTCTCGTCTCCTGTTTGTACTGCATATTTGTGCTCATAAATTCTTTTGTTTAGTTCATGACTGGTTCTGCCCACATAAAAAGATTTAGAATCACAACACACAATTAAGTACACTACATTCTTAGGTTTGCAATTGAATAATCCAGGTATCTTTACTACAAAATTCCCTATACTCATGCCATTAGTTTCAGTATATAAATAGTTGAATAGACTACAGTTACAACATTTAATCATCCCAAGTTTACATATTTCTTCTCTGGGTTTATTTAATTTGTCCTGAAAAAAGTTTTTAAAACTTTTCCCTTGCTTTTGGGTAAAGCAAGGTTTAACCCCCACTTTTTCCATGATGTCACTATTAGCCTTCAGTAGTGTCCAATTTCTACTTATAACTTCCTTTATAGCACTCATATCTACACTGTTTTGCACTGCCATGACAGTTTTATAGTTCTGGAATTGTTTCTTCTCTCTCTTATACCTGTGTCTCCCATTTTTCTTTCTGTACTTTATTTTCTCTTGTAGGGCTTTGTAGGGCTGTATTTACTTCTTCAGGATATCCCTTATTTATTATTTTTTTACAAACATCTTTTGCTTCTTCTAAGAATTCATTGTCTTTAATCATCAAATTGCTTATTCTTGTTAAGTGTCCTTTAACAACATTCATTTTGGTTAGGTTAGGGTGAATGCTGGAAAAATGTAGTTCTGAACTTCATTTTTGGAAATCCTAGTGACTAGTTTGTTGTTCTCTTTATAAACTGTCACATCCAAGAAATTGATCTTTAATAGATCAAACTGATAAGTAAATTTTAAATAGGTACATACATTATACAAATAGATAATAAATTCTTCCAATCTCTCTTGATTGCCTCTCCAAATCAAAAAGACATCATCAATAAAATAATATATACAAATAATATTACTTTTGTAGTTGCTGTTTAATACATTGACTGTCTCCCATCCATGCATGAAGACAGCATAACTAGGTGCCAAAGCTGCACCCATTGCCACACCATTAACCTGTACAAAAATATTTTCATAAAACGACAGATAATTGTAGTTCAGAACAATATCTATCATCTCCATTAATAACCCAACAGTGATGGATGAAAACATTTTAGATTTTAACTATTCGATTCTTACTATATCTATCCCTTCATCGTTGCGTATCATTGTTTATAGAGACTTGATATCTAAAGTAATTTCTTCTAATTTATTTAAAAGGTCAAAGGTATCTCTCTCATACGTAGAATTAGTAGGAACAACTTTTTGTAAGTGCTTATCAACAAAAACTGAAAGCCCTTCTGTTTTACTGCTGGCACTTGTAACTATGGGTCTCAGCAGGGGTTCATTAATATCTTTATGGATCTTTGGAATCCCAAAGATCCAACTAATTTTGTGATTTGTAACTAACAAATTGTTTCTGACTTTTTCATCAATTCTTCCTGTATAGAACCATTCTTCTATACAGTAATCTATGAAATAATAACCTTTTTTCACTTAATTCATTGTTACTTTTTTGAAAAATTTATCATCAGCCAAAATTTCTCCCATTTTCCTCTCGTAGTCCCTCCTGTCCATTGTTACTAATGCTCCCCTCTTATCAGCTTTTAAAAACAGCATATCATTCATCTTCATCAACTTATCAAAGCATGTTTTCTTACTAAATGTCATTTTAAAATGCTTATACTCGGGTTGATTTTGTAAAACATCATTAATTTGCATTTCACATATATTTAAAAACATCTCAAGCTCTTTGCACAATGGAGGGTTGTACGAACTAGGTTTATAAAATAAAACAGGTTCATTATTTTGTTTTTCAAACAAATCAAAATTCAACCTTCTCACATAGTTTGCACTTTATTTGCCCTTAAAGCCGGAACAAAGTTCCATCCTTTGCTTAAAACTAAACTTTTATCATTGGTCAAAACATGAGTGGACAGATTAACTATTTTAAAATTAACAGTACCTAGGTTTTCCAGGTTTGTTTTCCCTTCTTCCTGTTGTTCACATAATAATCCTTTTTGGCAAATTCATTTTTTGTCTGCTCTTTATTACTAGAGGCAGTATTCTGTTGGCCGTAACCTGGGCCCACGATCTCTCGCCAACATTTACTTTTTGATATACTTCTACAGTTTGTTGGATGGTAGGTCGGTATCCCTTTTTAGGTCTAACACTCATGTTGACTGAATTGCTCACTTGCGTGTTTGTAGTGGCTGTTCTATTTTCATTTATCTGTGGTTCAATAGTGTCATTAACCTGTTCTATAGTATTGGTATTAGAACTATTGGCATTATCAGTCCAGTGTATTTGTTTTCTTTCTTTCCGTTGCAGGCGTTCTAATCTGCATATATTACTTTCTTCCATTTCATTTTCATGTGTTTCCACATTGATTAGGTTATTAATCACCGCATTCTGAAATTGGGTTATTAATGGAGATTATAGATATTGTTCTGAACTACAATTATCTGTAATTTTTTGAAAATATTTTTGTACATGTTAACGGTATGGCAATGGGTACAGCTTTGGCACCTAGTTATGCTAATGTCTTCATGCATGGATGCGAGACAGTCAATGTGTTTAACAGCAACTACAAAAGTAATATTATTTGTATATATCATTTTATTGATGATGGATTTTTGATTTGGAGAGGCAATCAAGAGAGATTGGAAGAATATATTAGCTATTTGAATAACGTATGTACCTATTTAAAATGTACTTATCAATTTGATCTGTTAAAGATCAATTTCTTGGATGTGACAATTTATAAAGAGAACAAACTAGTCACTAGGATTTACAAAAAAGAAGTTCAGAATAATCCTCAGGATTCAGTAAGCTCTGCACGGCGTGCAGGAGCTGCTGTAGGCAATATGGCCACTGTGCGATCCAGGAATAAGCTCCCGAGACATGTACAAGCGCTCCTGCACTATTCCTGCATGGACACAGCTCCTGTATGCAAAATACCCCATTTTCATGTGAAAACCATGCAAATGGGTGTATTTGCAATCCAGGAAGCTGGCAGCCAGCTGTGCAGGACTAGTGTAGTCTGCAGAAATGTAATTGGTTAGTATCCGAGTACATTTCTGCAAACTACAAAATGGTGCCATGACAGCTCCAAATAAAGGGTGTATATAATGTGGAAAGCATGCCAATGGCCATTGGCATGGAATTAAATTGCAAAAAAAAATAATAACTTATTTTTTTAGCCGATTTTGGCTGTTTAAGCATAGGGCAGTGGTGCGCAAACGGGATTGGGCAGAAAATAAAAAAATAAACTTGAAATAAACATTCTATCCAAAATCACAATTTTGCCATTATACTCAATGGCAGGCAGAAGACAACATGGCCGATGAATAGTGGTTGCTAAGGGGGAAGGCTCAGTGTCAGACTTGTAACTAGGTATTAGCAGGCAATCCTATAAAAATGAGGGGAATGATACTGAATCCCAGATCCCCCTCATGGCTAGCCTGCACCCAACTGTGTCAGTGCAGAAAGACCATGGTGCAAGGCTAAGAGCTAGCTGGCATCATAGATGGGTGTGTAAGGCATACTGTAAGCTTATTGGAGCCCTGTGTCCCGGATTTGCCCTTAGCTTAGCAGAGCTAAGCAAGGGGGTGTGTCTGAAGCTGCCAAGCACTCTTTCAATTGCCTAAGCGTGTGTGTGTGTGTGTGTGTGTGTGTGTGTGTGTGTGTGTGTGTGTGTGTGTGTGTGTGCTGTGCACCATGTTTTAAAGGAAAAAAAAGTAAACCAAGAAATAGCAGCTCCATGCACATCTGAGGACTGTGTTTGTGTGTCGCATCCCTGGGCTTAAATAGGAAGGCAATGGGAAGGGAAAACAGCAATAGGAAGGTAATCAAGGATAGCTAGCATAGCTGACAGGTGAAATGTATCAATATCAGCCAATTACACAGACAGCAGCCCAGCCCAGCACACCACTATAAACTAAGCAAACACCTTTCCCTCAGGTTTTTCCCACAAACTCTACACCACCAGTGAACACAAGCGGGGAAATATTACCAAACAAAAGCAACAAAATGATAGGGGCTGCAGTAGCTATCATAAATCAACATGTGGAAAAGGCTGAGGGTGGTGAGGATGGGAAGGCTGATGACCAACCAACAGTGAGGAGAAGGAGAAGAATGTACAGACTGAAGGTAACCTATCAGGGGCTACATGAGCTGGAGACAGTGGAACGCTATAGGGGTGGACAGGGACCTCCTACAGCAAATTGTTGAGCTGTGCCGGCCACACCTCACACACAAAACCAACAGAGGGGAACCCATCACAGTGGATACCAAGGTATGTGTAGACCTATGAATGCTAGCCACAGGTAACTTCCAAAGGCCAACTGGGGATATCATGGGGATCTCACAGGCATCAGCATCCAGGGTACTCCACCAGATCCTGGATGCCATGTTAGCACATGCCAATGAGCACGTATATTTCCACAACAGCTGTGAGGCATTGACCAGCAATATACGTCTCTTCCACCAAATAGCAGAATACCCTGAAGTAGTGGGTGCTATAGACTGCACACACATATGCATCAAAGCACCACCCGGTAAGCGGGGTAAGGTCTACATCAACCACAAGGGCTTCACCTCCATCAACTGCTAGGTCGTATGCAATGCCCAGGGCATTATAATGAATGTGTGTGCTGGCTGCCCTGGAAGCTCTCATGACTCCCACATCTGGCATAGGATGCTGCTGTACCAGAGATTTTCCACTGGGGACATCCCTTACGTCCACCTAGTGGGGGATGTTGGTTACGCACTGGAGCCATGGCTGATGACACCCATCAGAAATGCACACACACCCAAACATGAACTCCATAATGAGGCACACGCACAGTCCAGAATCATAATAGAGCATGTGTTTGGGATGCTCAAGTCATGGTTCTGGCGCCTGCACACTTCCAGTGGAGCCTTGCAGTACTTTCCAGCTACATGTACCCAAATTGTCATCGTATCTGCCATGCTACACAATATGATCCTGTGGAAACAGCTGCAGCAGGAACAGCATGGGGCAGGGCCACACAGCCCCCCCCCCACCATTGCCAAGGCCTGTACAGGCACAGAGTGACTCGGAGGAGGAACAACCTGAGCCTGCCCCAGTAGGCAGAAGGAGTCATACACTGACATGGTAGGAACCCAGGGAATAACACTTCGATATTAGGTTCATAGGTTCATAGGTTCATAATAGGCTATCTGCCCTAGGGCATTTATAAGCCTAGCCAGAGTGTGTTTGGATTTTGCCACCCATTTTAAATTAATTTTGCTATGCCCCTTTTTGAAGTTAGTATACTGTGCCTCTGTCTAACAGTGACACAGAAGTGATACCTGGGGTAAACCTACGATCTCCCATCCACTCATCAAGATTCCTCTTGAAGAGAGTCAATGAGGGACTCTGCCTAACCTGGACTGGGATTTTATTCCAGAGTGAAGGGAGCCTCTGGGTTATGAATCTGTCCCTCCAGCATGTCCTATTTATTTCAGTGTTGAGGTTCAAGTCTCTCGAGTGCGTAGCTCGATGGGATTTGGATTTTCTGAGGTGCAGCATGTCCATTAATTCCGGGTTGGACATGGCTTTATACATCAGGCACAGATCGCCTCTGAGCAAGCACTATGCCACTGAGTAGAGCTGGAGTTTCTTTAACCGGGCAGCATATGGCATCTGTTTGAGCCCTTTGATCCTCTTGGTGAGGTACTTTTGGGGTCTTTCCAGTTGCTGCAGGTGTCTGGTAAGGTACATCCCAAGAGGGGCATTGTACTCAATTATGGGCCTGATGAGGGATGAGTAAAGAGGCACGATGACCTCCCCTGATCTAGATGTGAATCCCTTCATGATTAGGTGGGCTATATAAAATGTTTTTCTAACCACTTTGGCCATGTGGTTGTCAAATGAGAGATTGCTATCAACTTGGGTCCCCAGGTCTCTAATTACTTCTTCTGCACTTAATGGATTACCACCTATGTGGTAATTTGTGGGCACTTTGTTTTTGCCAAAGGGGATGACTATACACTTTTTGGCATTTAGCTTGAGGCCATGGCTCTGGCACCAGTTGTCTGTTTCTATGAGGCCCTTTTGGAGGATGCTTGTGTCAGCTGGAGAGTCGATTATGATGCCCAGTTTGCAGTCATCTGCGAACTTGGTCAGCCACAGTCCTTCCATGTTTGCCTGTACCTCCGAGAAATATATACCGAACAAGAGAGGTCTCAGGACTGAGCCTTGTGGGATGCCACTTGTAACTGGTTTGGAGTTTGACATGGCTCCAGCAATTCTAACCATGTGGGTTCTGTCCTTGAGCCAGTTTGTGGGCACTTTGGTTTTGCCAAAGGGGATGACTATACACTTTTTGGCGTTTAGCTTGAGGCCATGGATCTGGCACCAGTTGTCTGTTTATATGAGGCCCTTTTGGAGGATGCTTGTGTCGGCTGGAGAGTTGATTATGGTGCCCAGTTTGCAGTCATCTGTGAACTTGGTCAGCCACAGTCCTTCCGTGTTTGCCTGTACCTCCGAGAAATATAAACCGAACAAGAGAGGTCCCAGGACTGAGCCTTGTGGGATGCCACTTGTAACTGGTTTGGAGTCTGACATGGCTCCAGCAATTCTAACCATGTGGGTTCTGTCCTTGAGCCAGTTTGCAACCCCCCTAGTGACATAGGGGTTTATATTTAAGCTGGTGAGCTTATCTATAATGCCCGAGTAGGGTATTGTATCGAAGGCTTTTGCAAGGTCCAGGTAGGATGTGTGGACCACCTTCCCCTCGTCAATGGCCTTGGTGACTGTTTCAAAGAAATCAACCAGGTTTAAGAGGCAGGATCTGCCCTTAACAAATCCGAACTGGGTAGGATCCAGTGTCTGTAGGTCCCCAATATCTTTATTTATGAGGTCCATGATGATCCTTTCCATAGCTTTGCAGACCAAGCTAGTCAGGCTTATGGGGTGATAGTTTCCAGAATCCGTTGAGGCACCACCTTTGTGAAGAGGGACCACTGTTGCTGTATGCCACTTTTTGGGTACATATCCTGTAGTAAGGCTGAGACTGAACAGTAGTTTTATGTTTGGGTTTAGCTCTTCTTGGAGTTCACGTAGAATGCAGCCCGGAACACCGTCTGGTCCCATTGATGCTGTGTTTTTTGCTTTGGAGAGGGCGGCTCTTACCTGAGCATCTGAGATGTCAGGGGGGCAGCACTCTGCTGGGATAGATATTTGCCCTTTTGATGGGGAGGGGGGGGAGGTTTGCGCTGAACCTGTCAGCTAGGATGTTGGCAATGTCTGTGGGTTCAGTGTATTTTTTGTCATTTTGGACTAATTCTGAGCATATCTGGGAATTCCCACCCAGGTTCTTAACATAACTAAAGAAAGCCTTGTGATTATCCTTAGTGTCCTGTGCAATTTTTCTCTCGAAGCTGGCCTTAGACGATTTTATGAGTGCCCGTAGTTTTTTGCTAATAATGATCAGAGATACCTTTCCTTTTTGGGATTTTGCTCTATCATGTAGTAGCTTCCTCCTTCTTTTGTATAGTTTGTTTATGGCTGGGGTCCACCAGACAGAACGTCTGCCTTTGGAGCATTGGGTCTTGGTTTTATTTGGGATTGCATGATTCATGCATTCCTGAAGGTGTTCATAGAATGCGTTTATAAAGGATTCTGCGGTCTGGGCCGTATTTTCCATATGCCAGGGAGCTTTGAAAGATTCCACCTCGGTTTTGAGGAGTGTGAAATTTTCTTTAGAGAAGTTTTTCACTGTGGTTTTCTGGGCAGGGGGTGGGGTTTGGATGTGAATATCCAGTGAGATTAGTTTATGGTCTGATCTTACTAGTGAGGGATACACTTCTGGTCTGGAGCATAGAGTTCCCGTGTTGGTGATGATCAAGTCCAGTATGTTTTCCCCTCTTGTGGGAGTGGTAACAAGTTGTTCCATAGCATTTGAGTTTATAAATTCTTGGAACCTTTGGTCTAGGGTGTTGGAGCTAGAGTAATGCTCCCAGTCTATGTTTGGGTAGTTGAATTCGCCCAATATAATGATATTTGGAGAGAACTTCATATTTTCCAGTGTTCTCAGGAAGGCCGAGTGGGGTTCCTGGGTTTGGGAGGGTGGTCTCTAGCAAGCTATAAACTGGAAGGCAGTTTTACCCACTGTTAGTTGCACATGGATAGTCTCTGAGGCTTCGTGCTGTGACACCAACCTGGAGGTGTGGGTATCTTTGACGAATATTGATACTCCCCCTCCTTTTGTGGTTCGGTCCAAGTTTTGAGGCCGAAAAGCATGGTATGAGGTATAACCTGGTAGTGCTGGGGTGCTCTCGGGAGCCTTGAACCAGGTTTCTATTACTGCACAGATATCGATGTTCTCTATGCTAAGGAGAGTTTCGAGTGCGTGCATCTTGAGGTTTAGACTTCTGGCGTTGAGTAACATTACTCTTAGTTTCTTATCCCTTGTGATACCTATGGAGGTGGGCTTGTCTTTTGAGCCTTGCCTAAAAAAAGGCACTATGGGGGTAGCAAGAGCCTTTACCAATATCCAAAATCCCAGGGGTGACAGGTGCAAGCCGTCCCTAGCGAAGCATTGTGGCTTGTCGAGCATGTCATCCCAGGCTGACAGGCATTGGATCCCCTTTGAATGACACCAATACTTAAGCCAATTATTGAAATTGATCATCTTGTCTTCATATTGAGGCATCATTCTTGGTGAGGGTAAGATGCTATTCAAGGTCAGGGTCGTACCGGCCTAGGCTACATGCTCAGAGAGCTCCTCTATGTCTCTTTTCATGTAGTCCAGGGAGGTGCATCTCAGGTCATTCACACCAGCATGGACAATGACTGAGTCATATTTGTACTTGCCTTGGAGTGACCTGAGTGCTTGTGTTATGTGGTGGATCCTAGCGCCTGACAGGCAGCTCACTGTGACCTTCTCCTTGTTCAGCCTGGTGAGCGGGATGTCAGTGTGCCTGATGATAGAGTCACCTATTACAAGTGTATCAGGTGTGTTGTTTAGCCTTAAGGGCTGTGACTGTTTGGCACACTGGCTTTGTGAGCTATGTGTTGCATGTGTTTTGTTTTGGGGTAGCAGTTGCTTGGGTGTCTGCTTTGGAGGTCTCTGCTGCTTAGGCATATTTTTATTTAGAGCCTCTGAGTATGTTTTTGTGTGTTTATGTGTTTGGTTTGCTGTCGTGGTAGATCTATGTGAGACTGGAATTGTAGTGAGTGTGGTTTCCTTCTCCTCCTGACTGGTTACGCCAGTACTGAGTTGAGAGAGCTTAGCCTCCAGTTTGGCTATATGGTTGCATCTCTCACATGTGTTGGAATTTGTTGGGAGGAGGAGAGGGTTGTCTGTGTACATGAGGCAGTTGTAACATTGCCTCGAGATTCCCAGATTCACCAGCTGGACCGGAGAGGAGATTGACAACTGACCTTTGGACATGCTAGAATAGTATTGGGAATTCCTTTATAATTGAAAAAAAGGGCCAATGGGGAACAAGGTACTCAAGGGGAGTTTGTGAGGGTGTAGTGCTTTTAATTTTTTAGTGCTGACTTAGTGAGCAAGTGTCAGGTAACTTAAGTGCAGTCTCTGACTCGCACATACAGTAAAAGGGATGCCAAACTTGACACTGCCTGTGCTTAACCATGTATAGGGAGTGTAATATGTGCATCCAACATAGTCAGCCCTCCAGCACCATCCTCAATACTGGCACAGCCACAAGGTAAGTCATGATCCCTATCAATTGCTGAATGGAGTAGTATGTTTTGTTACTTGTATCTATGGTATGGATGTGAGCATGCAAGGGAATCAGTTGGCTGAATGGGATGCCAGCAGATAGTAGACACCTATAGTGGCAGCATGAGATCTGTAACAAATACTGGTGTCACCACAGTAGCCAGTACTAGACAAAGTGACAAAACTCACTGCAGGAAATGTGGTGGGCCACATGTGTGTCCATAGGACATACACATGCCAGTCAGGGAGGCTCACATACCCAACAACAGTCTCAGCCAGCAGGACAGGCATAGAAAAACACAAACAAAGGCTGTGCTAAGGCCTCTGATTGATGGCTATGGAGAACCCCCCCCCCTCCAGACCTACACAGACAGACTACAACAGGTCAGGCAGTGGGATGTTAGTTCTGAAGGGTAAGAAGTCTGTAACTGAAATGTAGGTCAATCAAACCTAAGACCTGTAGTACACTGGTATGCCTCTAGTCAGCATGATAGGTCAGAATACAGAATGAAATTGAGTACCTGAAATATCAGTACAGTCATAGCAAATGTGTACAAGTGTCATGTGTGTTTCCTCCCAATCCTATGTAGAAATGTTGTAACATGTATGTGTAGGTATAATAACAGTGGAGCACAGATTACCTGAGCTGGCCAAAGTAGCAGGATAGATTGTAGCATGTTTACAATATGCAGGGCTTACAATATGCAGGGCTGTGTGTGTTAGGGTGGTGTGTGTGTTGTATATTGTGTGAGAGTGGTCAATATGTAGGCATGATGAGGTTTGTCTTGGTGGCCACTGGCCAGTACTGCTGATGCCATGGCCAAGTTTTCACAATTGCAGTGCCAAAAACAATGCATCCCAGCAAAACACATTCCAGCAGTAAGCCATAGTAAATGTTTGGAAGCAATATGTGTCACCATCTGAAAGATGGGCATGGCATGAATGACGACCCAGACATACAAACAGTATACAGGGGGAGGTACCCCAGACAGACAGTGTATAATATGTTACTGTCAAATGGACACACCTTTGGAATTGTACATACAGGTTAGCAGCACATTAGTTGGGCTTGTAGTAAGGAATACCGATGTCGTCTGGCCAAACACTGGCAGACTACAAAGGTCACAGGTATGAAGTATTGAGAAACAGCTGATGTACCTGCACAAGCCAGCATAAGTGGAATGCCCCATGCATATCTGTGACTCATATGCAAGTAGTGTCCATATCACACATGCACCCAGCTCACCCCACTCTCATCCACAGGTACCTCTCTGGTCTTATCCCTGTTGTTGGGAATGAGTACAATATGACCCCGACCTCTGTATGGCAATAGCCAAAAAATGCAGCATGCAGAACAAGTGTCCCATGCAGGTGTGTTCTTAGCTGTAAGCAGAACCCTGCCAGCATCCACACCACTGGATTTATAATGACAGAATGTATTGGCATTAACACCTTGCACAACTACCCTATCAACCCAGGGGAATATAGTGTATTGCAGTCTGGGACTGTAGGAGTGACACAATGCAGTGGCTTGCTACAGCTGGCCTGCATCACTACTAAATGGCCTACAGTCCTCTGCCAAAGGCCTGTGTCTCACCCGTACTGCCAATGTATGTTATGTCATGGACTCCCAAATAACAACATAACACAGTCCACAGAACCCAAATGTAAGGCCATGTGGACAAATCCCAGTAACATGTCCACCATGTCCTACTGCACGAACTGTGGACCAACACCAAATTACTGCTGGGATGAGGTGATAACTATAGGGAACCTATCAGTTAATATTTGCATAATGTTTGGAAGAGGATGGAATAATAGAGGGGGGTAGGAACATGGGCGGCATGGAGTGTGTGAAGTCCAAAACACAGCCATGTGGACATACTATCCCTGCCTGCAAACACAGGAATGGGTGGCTATAGATCTTCTCATAAACCACAATGTGAAGGGGTAATGTCCATAATTATGACCCCTGCCTCTGGGTAACCTGTGTGAATCTGCACAGCTGTGCGGTATGGCCACAGCAGGATATGGCCGTACTGTCACGTCGATGGATGTACAAGCATGGGATCCTCAGCCACCATTGTACCAAGGTGCTGAACCATTTACACAGACCCAGCAGCAAGTGTCTGCAGCTTCCCCTTCAGAATGGCATGATTGTGCAAGAATATGTAGGCTGCAGACCACAATACTGGGCACAGCTGCATTCACCCTGTGTTCCCCAGAACATCACTGCAAGCAAATATGTATACTTGACAGTACTTGATGAAATAAAACATCACTGTGTAAAACAGTACACATGTCTGAATATCTCTGATAACACCAAGACCATGTAGCAGAAGCAACACAGACACAATTACCTACAGTAACCCACTATCCTTTGGCCATTTTGACCCCATATTTTCAACCGATCTACAGATATCCCACAGAAACAGGTTACTAGCTGTAGCTGTGGAACACAAAAGCCTGCACTGGAGTGCAACCTATGTGGAATGGATTCACATATTCAATACAGAAGGTCATACTGGGCATGCTCCCACACTTAGAGAAACAAAGGCCATGTCTGACAACAAAATACTGAAAGGTCATACTGGGCATGCTCACACACTTACAGAAATAAACCCATGTATGGCAACAACAGTGGAGCATACATATTTGACAGTCACAGATGTTTGTGTACACACTGCTCAGTACACACCAGTCATGCTTTGCACACACTGGATAGGAATACACACATATATCCAAGGACAACACACTATAATAGGCCAAAATTACACATACATAGATGTGTGGAAGAGAGTGACAGACAGTGACAAAGAGCCTCCCATCATGAGGACTGTCCCACTCAGCACACATCCAATTGGCTAAAACCACATGATGTGCAAATGTCAATCACTGTAGACATTTGCCTCTGATATCCCTCAGCACTATAGTGTCTGTGGTGCTTGTGCTAACTGTGTAACATGACTGTACAAGTCAATAGTCATTTATCAGTTGTATACACATACCTGTGGAATATACACCTGTGTGTGCCTGAGTGTTGTGTGTCTGCTTCTAGATGAATGGGCTATGGCCCATGCACACACACTGCACTCCCCATTGCCCTACTCTGACAAGCCTACTGATGTCTTCACCTTGAAATACACCTTTGGGGGAAGAGTTGCCCTATAAGCTCCGTGGCGTGTGCTATAACTACATAATGCTCTAGTGTGATGTACTAGTTAGGTAGGAGTTCTAATCCCAGACATGGCAAGTGTGTGTGTGTGTGTGTGTGTGTGTGTGTGTGTGTGTGTGTGTGTGTGTGTGTGTGTGTGTGTGTGTGTAGGGATCAATGCTTTTGAGGCCATTCACACTCACTACAATTTCAAATACCCTACTTTGGCAGGGCTGCTGATATCATTCACTTTGAAATACACCTTGGGGAAGAAGTAGCCCAGTTATCTCTGTGGTACGTCCTATAGCTGCATAATGCTGTAGTGTGCTGTACTAATTAAGTAGGAGTTCTAATCCCAGACATGGCAACTGTGTGTTTGTCTGTGTAGGGTAAATGCTTTTGAGGCCATTCACGCTCACTACAATTTCAAATGTCCTACTTTGGCAGGGCAGCTGATGTCATTCACTTTGAAATACACCTTTGGGGAAAGAATGGCCCAGTAATCTCCATGGCATGTCCTGTAACGGCATAATGGTGTAGTGTGCTTTTGATGCCATTCACACTCACTACAATTTCAAATGCCCTACTTTGGCGGCGCTGCTGATGTCATTCACTTTGAAATACACCTTTGGGGGAAAATAGTCCAATAATCTCTGTGGCGTATCCTATAACTGTGTAATGCTGTAGTGTGATGTACAAGTTAGGTAGGAGTTCTATTCCCAACTGTAGAACTTTGCGTGTGTGTGTTTATCTTTGTCGGGGTTAAATGCTTTTGAGGCCATTCACAGTCACTACAACTTCCATTTCCCTATTTTGTCAAGCCTGCTGATGTCATTAACTGAAATACACCATTGGGGAAGGAGTAGCCCTGTAAGCTCCATGGGGCATGCTGTAACTGTGTAATGCTGTAGTGTGATATACTAGTTAGAAGTTCTATTTCCAGATGTGGCAACTGTGAAACTCTGTGTGTGTAAGGATCAATGTTTTTGTGGCCATTCAAAGTCACTAGGCACACCTAAAAATGGAGAACATTGATATCTGTGCAGTAACAGAGACCTGATCTAAGGCTCCAGAGAGCACCCCTGCAATACCAGGTACAGCTCTCACCACACCTGTTGGCCACCAAACCAGGACCAAAGCAATAAAGGTGGAGGAGTGTCCATATTCACCAAGGATATTCACACCATCAGGCTACTTGCCCAACAGGATGTGTCTGAAATACCCCAGGTGCAACTAACACTAGGACAGACTGCAATCCAAATGGTATAGCTTGCTACAGACCCCCTGCCATGCCCCATGATTCCCACTACAGATTTTGAAATATACTGTGAAATATTATGATATAACCAAACACCCTAATACTGGGTGACTTACACTACCCTGACATTAACTGGGAAAAATACTTCTGTGCCAACAGTTGTGCCCAACAGTTCTTGGAAGTCATAATTCCCAATGCCCTGGATCAAGTAACCCATAGTCTCACCAGGGCCTCAAATATCCTAGACCTGCTCATTACCAACATGGGAAATCAATGCTCCACACTTATGGTTAATCCCCTTTGGTGGTCAGATCTGCCCATGAGCTAATCACCCTTAACATCAACATCTCTCCCCCACACCCCAGTAAGGAAACCTCCATAATACACATCTCCAAAGCCAACATCATGCTACACATGTCAGACTTGACTAACGTCATGACACCCATGCAGATGGGAACTGAAAGGATGACTGCTGAATCCTAAATGTAAGCACTGTACAAGCACATTCACTCGTACATGAATCATGTCATACAATATAGGTTCATAGGTTCATAGGTTGGTACTAGGCTATTGGCCCTAGAGCCTATGCAAGCCTAGCCATAACAATTCCCTGGACATTTCTTCCCACAATATTTACTTCTATGGACCCCTGTCTAGCAGGGCAACTGACATGATCCCTGGGGTGAATTTCCTATCTCCCATCCAATCATTAAGGTTCCTTTTTGAAGAGGGCCAAGGAGGTGCTATGCTTGACATATATGGGCAGTCTGTTCCAGAGTATGGGGAGTCTCTGGGTCAGGAACCTATCCCTCCAGCATGTTTTGTTCATTGTGATGACAAGGTTTAGATCCCTGGAGCATGTAGCTCTGAGGGACTGGGATTTCTTTAAGTGGAGCATGTCCAACAGCTCAGGGTTTGACATGGCCTTGTATGTTAAGCAGAGATCGCCTCTGAGTAGACGATATGCCACAGAGTATAGCTGGAGTTTTTTAGATGGTCAGCATATGGCATCTGCTTTAGGCCTGTGATTCTTTTAGTGAGGTATTTCTGTGGCCTTTCCAGCTGTTGCAGATGTCTTGTGAGGTACATACCAAATGGGGCATTATACTCTACAAAGGGTCTAATGAGGGATGAGTACAATGGGACAATGATCTCCTTTATTCTGGATGAAAAGTCCTTAGTAATGAGGTGTGCCACATAGAAGGATTTCCTGACTGTTGTGGTGATGTGGTTATTGAAAGTGTGACCACTGTCCACCTGTGTCCCTAAGTCTCTCATCACACTTTCGATGTTTAGTGTCCTGCCACCTATGTGGTAATTCATGGGTACATGTTTTTTTCCAAAGGGGATAACTATACATTTCTTGGCATTAAGCTTGAACCCATGGCTCTGGTACCAGGCATCTGTTTCTGTAAGGCCCTTTTGTAGAATATCCACATCATTTGGGGATTCAATAATGACTCCCATTTTGCAGTCATCTGTGAACTTTGTTAGCCAGAGTTGCTTAGTGTTGGCCTGTACTTCAGAGAAGTAGATGCCAAACAAGAGTGGTCCCAGGACTGAACCCTGAGGTACTCCACTTGTCACTTGTCTGGAGCTGGATTTGGAGTCGGCTACTTTTACAGTCTGGGTTCTGTCAGTAAGCCAGTTGGCAACCCATCGAGTGACGTAGGGATTTATGCCCAACTTAGTAAGTTTATCTATGATTCCAGAGTGGAGGATGGTGTTGAAGACCTTGGCGAGGTCCAGATAGGCTGTATGGACCCGCCTTACCATTGTCCACATCTCTGGAGACTGAATCGAAGAAGTCAGTCAGATTCAGGAGACAAGATTGGCCCTTCACAAACCCAAACTGGGTGGGGTCCAGTGTTTGAAGGTTGCCAATGTCTTTGCTTATAAGTTCCATGATAATGCGTGCCATGCCCTTGCAGATCAGGCTTGTAAGACTGATGGGATGGTAGTTCCTAGGATCCAATGTGGATCCTCCCTTCTGGAGCGGGATAACTGTAGCTGTGTGCCACTCAGTGGGCACGAAGCCTGAGTGAGGCTATGATTAAACATGACACTTAGGTGAGGTGCCAGTTCATTTTGTAGTTCATGTAGTACACAGCCTGGGATGTCATCTGGTCCCATGGATGCTGTATTCTTAGCTTTGGAGAGTGCGGTTTCTACCTGTGTGGCCATGATTATTGGAATCTGGCAATCTTTTAGTATTGAGATGGGCCCTTTAGGGGTGAGAGGGGGGTGAAGTTGGCACTAAATCGATCTGCCAGGATATTGGCAATATTCTTGGGATCAGTATATTTAATGCCATTCTGTTGTAGTTCAGAACAGATCTGAGCATTGCCATTTAGATTGTTGACATAACTATAGAATGCCTTGTGGTTGTCTTTGGAATCTTTGGCAATTTTGTTTTCATAACTAGCTTTTGAGGATTTTATGAGGATTATATAGAACCAAGACACTCCCCACCAAGAAAAGGAAGCCAATGTGGTGGCCCCCTGCCATAAACATACTGTACAACAAAAGGAGGAAACTGTTGCAGAAATGGGGGAATTTCCAGGATGCAAAATACTCCCTTACCAACCACAGTAAGAAGCTGAGATCCCTCATAACATCCATCAAAGCTAGTTATGAACATAATATAGCCAAAGACGCCAAAGACAGCTGCAAGCTGTTCCATAGCTATGTCAGGAATCTAAATGGCAATCCTCAGATCTGCTCTGTGCTACAACAAGATGGTATTAAATATACTGATCCCAAAGATATTGCCAATATCCTGGCAGATCAATTCAGTGCCAACTGCACTCCCTTCCCATCCCCGAAAGGGCCCATCTCAACATGGACAGATTGCCAGATTCTGGTAATAATGGCCACATAGGTAAAAACCACCCTCTCCAGAGCTAGGACAACAGCAGCCATGGGACCAGTCAACATCCCGGGCTGTGTACTATGTGAGGTACAAAATGAATTGGCACCTCACCTACGTGCCAAGTCTAATCATAGCCACACCTCAAGCTGCGTGCCCACTGTGTGGCACACAGATACAGTTATCCCAGTCTACAAGTCCACCTTAGATCCTGGGAACTACAACCCCAGCAGTATGATATGCCTGATCTGCAAGGTCATGGAATGTATTATCATGGAAATTAAAGCAAAAACATTGGCAACCTGCAAACACTGTACCCCAACCAGGTTGGGTTTGTGAAGGGCTGAGCATGTCACTTCAACCTGATTGACAACAGTGAATCCATCTCCAGAGCTGTGGATGAGGGTAAGGTGGTTCACACAGCCTATCCAGACCTTGCCAAGGCCTTCAACACCATCCCCCAGTCTGGAATCATAGATGAATGTATCAAGCTGGCCTTTAATCCCTATGCAACCCAATGGGCTGCCAACTGCTGTACTGACAGAAGCAACACTGTAAATGTAGGTGACACCAACCCCAGCCCCAGACAAGTGACAGTTGGAGTACCTTAGAGTTCAGTCCTGGCACCGCCCTTGTTTTGCATCTACTGCTCTGAAGGTCAACAGACTTTTACACTTTTACACAACAGAAGGCCAACAGTAAGGGACTCTGGCTAAGAAAGGTTGTAGTTGACTGCACACTGGGAGCCAATATTGAATATCCACATGATGTGGATATTCTACAGAAGGGCCTTACAGAAAGACATGCTTGGTGCCTGAGCCATGGCCTCAAGATCACTGCCAAGACATTTATAGTTATTCCCTTTGGGAAGGGACATGTACCTGTGCAGTACCACATAGGTGGCAGTACAGTAAACACCTAAAGTGTGATATGAGACTTGGGGACACAGGTAGACAGTGGTCTCACCTTTGATAACCACATCACCACAACAGTCAGGATATCCACCTATGTGGCACACCTCACCACTAAGGGCTTTACATCCAGGAAAAAGGAGACCATTGTCCAACTGTAGTCATCTCTCAGTAGACTCAGTACAGACTACAATGGCCCATTATGTATGTACCTCACAAGACATCTGTAACAACTAGAAAGGCTGCAGACATACCTCACTAAAAGAATCACATGTCTAAAACAGATGCCCTATGCTGACCATCTGAAAATTATCCAGCTATACTCTGTCACATTCTCAGAGGTGATCTCTGCTTAACATACCATGCTATGTCAAACCCACAGCTGTTGGACATGCTACACTTAAAGAATTCCAAACCCTCACAGCCACATGTTCCAGGGATTAAAATCTTGTCATCACAATGGACAATACATGCTGGAGGGATGTTTCCTGACCCAGAGACTACCCAGACTCTGGAATAGATTGCCCATACATGTCAAGCAGAGTGCCACTTTGGCCCTCTTCAAAAGGAACCTGGACAATTGGATGGGAGATCGGAAATTGACCCTGGGGATCATGTCAGCTGCCCTGCTAGACAGAGGTCCAGGGAAGTAAAGGTTGTGGGAAGACATAGCCAGGGAATTGTCCTGTCTAGGCATATATAGACCCCAGGGCCAATAGCCAAGTACTAACCTATGAACCCATGACCTACACTTTCCATTGCCCAATCTTGGCAAGGTTGCTGATGTCATTCACTTTGAAATACACCTTTGGGGAAGAGCTAGCACAATAAGCTCTGTGGCCCATACTGTAACTGGGTAATGCTGTAGTGTGATGTACTAGTTAGGTAGGAGTTCTAATCCCAGACATGGCAAGTGTAAAAGTCTGTGTGTTTGTTTGCCTGTGTAGGGATCAATGCTTTTGAGGCCATTCACAGTCACTACAACTTCCATTGCCCTACTTTGGCAAACCTGCTGATGTCATTAACTTTGAAATACACCTTTGGGGAAGAAATAGCCCAGTAATCTCTATGGCACATGTTACAACTGTGCAATGCTGTAGTGTGATGTACTAGTTAGGTAGGAGCTCTAATCTCAGACTTGGTGTGTGTGTGTGTGTGTGTGTGTGTGTGTGTGTGTGTGTGTGTGTGTGTGTGTGTGTGTGTGTGTGTGTATATGTGTGTGATATGTATCCTGTTTGGAGGTAGCTGGGAGTGTGTAACCACAGAACTCATAGAGCGGGTTTTGCAAATTTCTTATCTGGTGGGCCTATTATATGTCACAATGTCCACCTTACAAGGATAACAGATGTCAAACAGCAGGGAGGCTGGGGTAGACAATCCATACCCCTATTTGTGACATCATGGCTTGACAAACAATATAGGCAACCCTTGTATTACCCAGAGAACACTCTCCACTCATGTCTCATGCACAAACACACTTGGCTAGGCAATAACCACTATGTTGGTAGTTCCCTGCATATTGCTCACAGATAGTAACTATGGTGTGATTGCAGTGGACTACAGAGGACATGGCACCCTGTCCCATCCTACAATATGCAAATCATTGCATACAGTGCTCCTTCACTATGTTCCCCACTGGATGCCTGCAACAACTGTAGAGCCAGCAAATATAACCCACAAAGGACATACCATGCCTTATACACATGCCTTGTATGGACAGATGCCACTGACACCAGGGAATACCTGTATCATGCTGTCAGTGTAGGTGCAGGGTCAACCTGGTGCCTTTTGACAGCTCTCACCACATGAGGTCAGGAATGGCACATCTGATGATAAAAATCTGTCTACACAACATGCCCCAGACACCCCAGGTACACCTCCACATGTCACAGAACATATATGTGGGATGTGTGCACATCCCAGACACCATCCATGACATGGAATATATAACACATACATGGCAAGCATTGCAAAGCATTGGCCACCCACAATAGTAACCCAGATGACTGGATGGTGAATACAATACCCACCTGTGTGGGCCAATTCAGACACTACACCCCTGAGCCACACTGCAGACCATTATCATGTGGTCTGATGCCAAGGTATACCCCTTACTTAGCCTTGTACAGCCTTTTGGCACAGTCAACCACTACACACCAGTGAAGCAATGCACCCATGCATGTCAGTACTGGCAAACCTGTGTCTGTATGTGTGTGGAGTATGATGCTTTCAATCACATTCACACTCACTACACCACCCATTGGTCTACTGAGACATGTCTTCAGATCTGTCAAATACCTTGACATACCCTTTGCCCATATATCATCCTGATAACCGCTATGGTGCATGTCATACCTGCATATTACTGTATTGTGGCAAACTAGCTAGTTAGGAAGTCTAATCCTGACCCTGCCAACTGTGATAATGTGTGTGAGTCCCTGAGAGAATGCGGCTGTGTCGACCTTGACACCTGTTCATGTGGACAGGCACGTGTACTACACCTACCTTATCCCTCCTTTATCACTGTTGCTGATGTCACTCACCATCGAATATACCTTTGGGCAGCTCCCCAACATGCAAGCTCTATGGCACATGCAATAACTGCATAGACAAGTGATAGCAATACATAGTCAGACAGGGGTTTGAAATCCCATACTGGTAAGTGTGTGACACAAACATGATTACCACCCCCTCCCTGTCTTACTTTGTCTCTGTCTGTCTCTCTCACTCCCTCACTGGTGGATGTGGAGAAGTACACCTGCTTTGCTTCAGCAGCAGCTTGTGTTCTGTAAGTGATGCTCATGATCAGCTGATGGCCTCTGCATGAATTGCAGTCCCCCACTAGCTGATTGCATGTGGAACAGCTGTGGTAACATTCCCATAGCCAATTGCATAGAAACACACTCCTATAACTAGGAACATCATGTGGATGTTGGCCCTTTTCATTCACTGTGAGCAGGACTTCATGTCGGTGTTTGACAAACAGCATCACAGATGGCAGTGGGATATACCTCTAACAACTTGGAGACAGGCCAACAAACAGGAGGGGGATGTTCCAGACATGACTACAGAATGTAAGTGTTGCTCTTCTGCACTTGAAGTAATGTTGGTTTATCAGGGTTTGTGTGGATATGGCTGGTCTACATGATTTAATACCTGTCATGACAGTGCTATGTGTTTGAGGAAACTCCCACCTGTAGGATTTTCTGCTGACTGGCCAGTGTTTGGAGTCTTATATTTCTTGTGTTACTCACAGATCACCTATCTTAGAACTGCAGAAGCATAGATTGAGGATTGTAGTCAGTACATGGTGACAGCCATGAGAGTTACTGGCTTCATATCCCTCATAGGACATATGTCACAACAAACCCTGTTACAACAGTAAATGTATGGAGTTATCACAGCAACATGCCAATATTGGCCCAGTGTTTGTGCCTCCAGCCACAAGTATCTCAACCTTTGGACATATGTCATGCAGTAAGAGGTGCATATGTTCTATACACCATTATTTATTGACATCATACCTGATAACAAGCCAGTCAGATATCAGACTGCTACACATGTTATGTTTAGTAGGGGTTATATTTGAGGGCATAACCTGGGAATTCTGTGGTTGTGTGTACAGTAGTGAGGTCTGTGTACTTATGGTGATTGTCGACAGTATGTGTATTGCGAATACGTACCTTGGCCTGCGTACAGACTCTGGCAGATGTCATTGTTCTTGGTCCTGTTCTATCTGATGTTACATGCTGTTCCAGTGTATGGTACCCTATCGGCTCACATGTTTGTAGGGCCAAACACACACATGTCCCATACCACAGACAGTCATTGGACCACACTGTGTTATGGCCCGGTATATGTAGGGTTAGTGTGTGAGTGGCACATATGAGGATTGTGTTGATCAGACAGTCCATATAGTATAATATTAAGCTTGCTTACCATATGTGGCTGTGGATGTGTTCACATTGTTTGTGGGTATGCACTTTCACATAGGTGTCTGATACTCTGTGCTGTGACATGCCTGTAGGGTCTGCTATATTTGCAGGTACATGTGTATTCGCCCATAACAAAAGTAGGTAGTCTGCCTGTAGTATGCACAGTGCTTTGTTACATGCCTAGCAGCTTAGTGTAATTACCCAGTGTGATGTTATGTTCAGATATTTGCCAGATGTACTGCTGCCGGGCCACCATAACTGGTGTGTATTTCTGACAAAACAGTGGGATGCTGTACAGATGTATGTCACTAACTAGTGGGTAGTATGTGGCCATGTGACCTCTGCACCACCAGTTATTATGTGTCAGGACAGACAGGAGTATGTGAATGCATAAACTGTGTTGGCATATGTAGTCCAGTATTTACGTGATATACCCATGTAGATGGCTGTTAACATCCATATTGTCAGGCCTGGTCCTCATGTCTCGCATTAAGGGGATCTTTGTATACCTCTGGACTGACCAGAGTGTGCCAGAATGCCCACATATATTGGTCATATCTGTACTGTAGTCCACAGGATCATTACTGTGATATCAGTGGTACTGTACTATGATGACCTTATGATGTCTGTCAGTAACTGATGGTGACTATGTCTATAGAAGATGTGACCTCCCAAATACAGCATGTCTGTTAAGAAAATCTCTGTTACAGTAGCAACAGTCTACATATATACCTGCAATACCTACATGACATCCCCTTGCCCTAAGAGGTTGGGACTATTGGTGCTGAGGTATGACTCCACTCCATGTTCTGGACATATATATATCTGAAGAAGCGTGCATTAAGCATGCGAAAGTGCTTATCTCTCATTTTTATGGAATAAAAGAAGCTTTTTAATACTGGACTTCTCGTGGTGTATCCTGACAACTATTTTTACTACGATTTTGGCTTTCTTTGTGTTTGCAGCAGGATACTTTAGGAGAGTCAGCGGTAATTCTACTTGTTATATATATAGATATAGATATATACACAACTATGTATAACTGTTTTGTCTAAAATTTATTTCATGTATTTGGTTTCCTTTCATTGTATTTGCATTTGTACTTCCTCTCATTATCCATTTGTATTTTTCTTTCTGGAGCTTTTCTCCCCAGGATTCCATTGAAAATGGGCCCCAGTGACCCAATGGACTATCCTGGCAAACAAACTACAAATAAAATTAAAAAAAAATATATATATATATATATATATATATATATATATATATATATATATATATATATATATATATCCATATATCTATATAGATATATACACATATACATAGCTGCATACATATATGGGTATTTATATGCATATATATATATATATATATATATATATATATATATATATATGTATACACACATCTATATATGTCTACACATATACATATATATATATATATAGATATATATCCACATATAGTTATAGCTATCTACATATATATCGACATAAATATGATGTACACACACACACACACACACACATATATATATATATATATATATATATATATATATATATATATATATATATATATATATATAAACACACACAGAGATCTATATATGGCCATATATATGATGCACTATACAGATGTGTATAAATACATATATATGAATAAATATGTGCATGCACATGTAGACATATATCTACATGTGTATATAGCCATATCCTTGTCATGTGTAAACATTACTGTTGTGTATACCTTCCCAGATGTATCACACCGTATGTATCTCATATGTGTATTTTAGATATAACAACATATGTGATGCAACAGTAATATCACTAACAAGTACTACACAATTGTAGAAGTCACAGCAATTGTTCAATACTATTCAATATGTGCACTGGCAGATATATTAGAAAAACAATAACTGTTTTCACAGCTGTCATGGTGTATTGATTAACTGTTGTGACTATAGTGTGCAGTGTCCTGGGTTCAAGACCTGCAAGGGCTGTTTATTTTGTTGCTGGGCAGAACAAGGGCTTTTGGATACAGAGTGGTTAAGGCAGTTTTGAGCAGCTTTAAGTGCATTAGCGTGGGTTTGTGAGAAGCTAAGCGGTGCTAAGGTACAGTTAAACATACAGGTGCTTACACCATGTAGGCTTTGCTTACCAGTGCACAAATGTGAGTAGCTGTTATATTGCAGCAATGCTGACATCTGCTAAGCATGGCTCAGCCCTGGTAACCAGTGCTCACATCCCAGTCTGATAACATAGCAGGGTAATGACATCTGTAATAAGTGTATGTAATGCCATGTACATAGCATGCGTCTATGTGCTGTCATTACAGTAGCAAGGGGTATGAGTCTCCTGTCTGGGACACTTGAGTATATATGGCTTGTACAACATTCTTATCCATGTGAATGTGTTACATACAAGGGTAGTATCCCAGATTATATGTAGTCACACTGGCATGTAGTGTATCATTGCATTACTACTGTTGACAGTGCTTTCCCAAGCAAGAGTAGATTGCTAATTGTAATACTGGAAACAAACACCCCTGCATGCATGGATGGACTCTGAGTCCTCACTGTCATGTTCCTGGTGTGTGAGCTGTGTCACATTATATATTTCCTACTGCATAATGATCTAACATGTGGAAAATAATTATGTATAGCACATATCAGTGAGGGCTGCCATAGGTTCATAGGTTCATACTAGGCTATCTGCCCTAGGGCATTGATAAGCCTAGCCAGAATGTGTTTGGCTTTCACCACCCATTTTAAATTTATTTTGCTATGTACTTTTTCGAGGTTAGTATACTGTGCCTCTGTCTAACAGTGACACAGAAGTGATACCCGGGGTAAACCTACGATCTCCCATCCACTCATCAAGATTACTCTTGAAGAGAGTCAATGAGGGATTCTGCCTAACCAGGTCTGGGATTTTATTCCAGAGTGAAGGGAGCCTCTGGGTTATGAATCTGTCCCTCCAGCATGTCCTATTTATTTCAGTGCTGAGGTTCAAGCCTCTCAAGTGCATAGCTTGATGGGATTTGGATTTTCTGAGGTGCGGCATGTCCATTAATTCCGGGTTGGACATGGCTTTATACGTCAGGCACAGATTGCCTCTGAACAGGCGGTATGCCACTGAGTAGAGCTGGAATTTCTTTAACCAGGCAGCATATGGCATCTGTTTGAGCCCTTTGATCCTCTTGGTGAGGTACTTTTGGGGTCTTTCCAGTTGCTGCAGGTGTCTGGTAAGGTATATCCCAAAAGAGGCATTGTACTCAATTATGGGCCTGATGAGGGATGAGTAAAGAGGCACAATGACCTCCCCTGATCTAGATGTGAATCCCTTCATGATTAGGTGGGCTATATAAAATGTTTTTCTAACCACTTTGGCCACGTGGTTGTCAAATGAGAGATTCCTATCAACTTGGGTCCCCAGGTCCCTAATTACTTCTGTACTTAATGGATTACCACCTATGTGATAATTTTGGGCACTTTGTTTTTGCCAAAGGGGATGACTATACACTTTTTGGCATTTAGCTTGAGGCCATGGCTTTGGCACCAGTTGTCTGTTTCTATGAGGCCCTTTTGGAGGATGCTTGTGTTGGCTGGAGAGTCGATTATGGCGCCCAGTTGGCAGTCATCTGCGAACTTGGTCAGCCACAGTCCTTCCATGTTGGCCTGTACCTCCGAGAAATATATACCGAACATGTAGATGGCTGTTAACATCCACATTGTCAGGCCTGGTCCACATGTCTCGCATTAAGGGGATCTTTGTATACCTCTGGACTGACCAGAGTGTGCCAGAATGCCCACATATATTGGTCATATCTGTACTGTAGTCCACAGGATCATTACTGTGATATCAGTGGTACTGTACTATGATGACCTTATGATGTCTGTCAGTAACTGATGGTGACCATGTCTATAGTAGATGTGACCTCCCACATACAGCATGTCTGTTAAGAAAATCTCTGTTACACTAGCAACAGTCTACATATATACCTGCAATACCTACATGACATCCCCTTGCCCTAAGAGGTTGGGACTATTGGTGCTGAGGTATGACTCCACTCCATGTTCTGGACGTATATATATATATATATATATATATATATATATATATATATATATATATATATATATATAGATATATACACAACTATGTATAACTGTCTTGTCTAAAATTTATTTCATGTATTTGGTTTCCTTTCATTGTATTTGCATTTGTACTTCCTCTCATTATCCATTTGTATTTTTCTTTCTGGAACTTTTCTCCCCAGGATTCCATTGAAAATGGGCCCCAGTGACCCAATGGACTGTCCTGGCAAACAAACTACAAATAAAATTTAAAAAAAAAAAAATATATATATATATATCTATATATATATATATCCATATATCTATATATATATATATATATATATATATATATATATATATATATATATACATATCTCTATATAGATATATATATCCATATATCTATATAGATATATACACATATACATAGCTGCATACATATACACACATCTATATATGTCTACACATATACATATATATATATATATATATAGATATATATGCACATATAGTTATAGCTATCTACATATATATCGACATAAATATGATGTACACACACACACACACACACACACACACATATATATATATATATATATATATATATATATATAAACACACACAGAGATCTATATATGGCCATATATATGCTGCACTATACAGATGTGTATAAATACATATATATGAATAAATATGTGCATGCACATGTAGACATATATCTACATGTGTATATAGCCATATCCTTGTCATGTGTAAACATTACTGTTGTGTATACCTTCCCAGATGTATCACACTGTATGTATCTCATATGTGTATTTTAGATATAACAACATATGTGATGCAACAGTAATATCACTAACAAGTACTACACAATTGTAGAAGTCACAGCAATTGTTCAATACTATTCAATATGTGCACTGGCAGATATATTAGAAAAACAATAACTGTTTTCACAGCTGTCATGGTGTATTGATTAACTGTTGTGACTATAGTGTGCAGTGTCCTGGGTTCAAGACCTGCAAGGGCTGTTTATTTTGTTGCTGGGCAGAACAAGGGCTTTTGGATACAGAGTGGTTAAGGCAGTTTTGAGCAGCTTTAAGTGCGTTAGCGTGGGTTTGTGAGAAGCTAAGCAGTGCTAAGGTACAGTTAAACATACAGGTGCTTACACCATGTAGGCTTTGCTTACCAGTGCACAAATGTGCGTAGCTGTTATATTGCAGCAAAGCTGACATCTGCTAACCATGGCTCAGCCCTGGTAACCAGTGCTCACATCCCAGTCTGATAACATAGCAGGGTAATGACATCTGTAATAAGTGTATGTAATGCCATGTACATAGCATGCGTCTATGTGCTGTCATTACAGTAGCAAGGGGTATGAGTCTCCTGTCTGGGACACTTGAGTATATATGGCTTGTACAACATTCTTATCCATGTGAATGTGTTACATACAAGGGTAGTATCCCAGATTATATGTAGTCACACTGGCATGTAGTGTATCATTACATTACTACTGTTGACAGTGCTTTCCCAAGCAGGAGTAGATTGCTAATTGTAATACTGGAAACAAACACCCCTGCATGCATGGATGGACTCTGAGTCCTCACTGTCATGTTCCTGGTGTGTGAGCTGTGTCACATTATATATTTCCTACTGCATAATGATCTAACATGTGGAAAATAATTATGTATAGCACATATCAGTGAGGGCTGCCATAGGTTCATAGGTTCATAGGTTCATACTAGGCTATCTGCCCTAAGGCATTGATAAGCCTAGCCAGAATGTGTTTGGCTTTCGCCACCCATTTTAAATTTATTTTGCTATGTACTTTTTCGAGGTTAGTATACTGTGCCTCTGTCTAACAGTGACACAGAAGTGATACCCGGAGTAAACCTACGATCTCCCATCCACTCATCAAGATTACTCTTGAAGAGAGTCAATGAGGGACTCTGCCTAACCAGGACTGGGATTTTATTCCAGAGTGAAGGGAGCCTCTGGGATATGAATCTGTCCCTCCAGCATGTCCTATTTATTTCAGTGCTGAGGTTCAAGCCTCTCAAGTGCATAGCTCGATGGGATTTGGATTTTCTGAGGTGCGGCATGTCCATTAATTCCGGGTTGGACATGGCTTTATACGTCAGGCACAGATTGCCTCTGAACAGGCGGTATGCCACTGAGTAGAGCTGGAATTTCTTTAACCGGGCAGCATATGGCATCTGTTTGAGCCCTTTGATCCTCTTGGTGAGGTACTTTTGGGGTCTTTCCAGTTGCTGCAGGTGTCTGGTAAGGTATATCCCAAAAGGGGCATTGTACTCAATTATGGGCCTGATGAGGGATGAGTAAAGAGGCATGATGACCTCCCCTGATCTAGATGTGAATCCCTTCATGATTAGGTGGGCTATATAAAATGTTTTTCTAACCACTTTGGCCATGTGGTTGTCAAATGAGAGATTGCTATCAACTTGGGTCCCCAGGTCCCTAATTACTTCTGTACTTAATGGATTACCACCTATGTGATAATTTGTGGGCACTTTGTTTTTGCCAAAGGGGATGACTATACACTTTTTGGCATTTAGCTTGAGGCCATGGCTTTGGCACCAGTTGTCTGTTTCTATGAGGCCCTTTTGGAGGATGCTTGTGTTGGCTGGAGAGTTGATTATGGCACCCAGTTTGCAGTCATCTGCGAACTTGGTCAGCCACAGTCCTTCCATGTTGGCCTCTACCTCCGAGAAATATATACAGATCAAGAGAGGTCCCAGGACTGAGCCTTGTGGGACACCACTTGTAACTGGTTTGGAGTCTGACATGGCTCCAGCAATTCTAACCATGTGGGTTCTGTCCTTGAGCCAGTTTTCGTAGGGGTGTGCTACCCACACCAGCACACATATGTTTATCATGTTGAGGATTTCTTTGAAACAGTCACCAAGGCCATTGACGAGGGGAAGGTGGTCCACACAGCCTACCTGGACCTCGGAAAAGCCTTCGATACAATACCCCACTCGGGCATTATTGGTTGATTTCGCATGAGTGAGAAATCAACCATCATGTAGTAATGGCATACCTATTGGTGCCAGATGTCTATTTGTCAAAACATTCATCCTACTGCATAGCTAGTTGGCCACACACATCAGTAGCACTCCATACCTAGGTTGGGATCTAGTCCCAGTGTTGCCAAGTAAGATTGTGCATGTATGTGGAGGGATCTACTTCAGGTTGCAGAATATACATGTCCCAGGGGGTCATCTGTCCAAGAACTGCATGGCATATGCTAACATGTCACAGGTATCATCCTGTGGACATACATTACATCACAACTACTGTTAGCTGTGTAAATGGCCTCTTCCCCACTGTATAGGTGTGCAGTGATACTGGTGTTGGTATATATAGCCGGGTGTGGCTGTTGTGGACATAGCCAACATCATTGCAGTTACTGTTGAGTATATCCCCTGTGTAGCTGGCCGTAATACTGTACAGTTCATGTTAACAGGTTATGTATTTATCTATCACACTATCTATGGTTCTACTGCAGCTCTCACCCACCAAAGGGTAGGGGTGTGCCACCCACACCAGCACACATATGTTTACCATGTTGAGGATTGCACTACATTGGGGAATGGGACATATACCCTGCCGGTATCATCATCAATGACATTAAACTAGTGGACTGCTTATTCTACAATGTGTTTTTCTGCATAGTCTGCTTGGTGGAATTACATAGGCTACAATGGGTTCCTTGCACAGGTACATACATCCATGTGTACAGTATTCTCTGTGGAGTGCATCAACACTTAAGCATCTGTGTGTGTTATACACAAACATGTGGTGTGTGCCACCCAGTACAACTACCATTGTCCACTGTAGAAGGGCTGCTAACAGCGGCCACCATGCACTCACCTGTATAAAACACCCCCAGACATATTGGCTATGTGGCACAGGCAGTAACTGTTATACAAACCTGTGACATGTGTTCACCTGCACCCAGGATATGGCACAGCCAAGGTGTCACCACAATGCCATACCCCTTGTGAGATATGACAGCAGACTATATTCCTGCTGACACATGGACACCTACAACACAAATGTTTAACATTATGGAGACCATAATTACTCAGTGTTACTAACAGCTATAATGCATCATGGCTGGACAGCTATACTACGTGACATGTAAGAATTAAATATTACTGCTGACAAAATGTACACAGCAGTACACTGGTACACTGTAGTACAGTCACCATGTGCATCAGCACCATATTAGCCTGTCCCTCCATCAATTGTATGGATGACAGGGATGTGGCACAGGTATCATCATATGCACAGGGTGTGTTGTTGGTTTGCCAGAGATCTAAGCTGGGCCATACATTTGACACCATGTGTGTGAGTGAGGAGTTTTAATTACTGATATGGCCATGGTGATATTGTGTGTGTAGGTATGGGGTTGCCCTAGGTGTGTTTGTATTGTGTGTGAGTATACATGCAGACAGTTCTGCCATGTGGCTGCCCTATACAGGTGTTTGTTGGAGAACTGCAGACCATACCTGGCAGGGTGTGCAGTTCACCGCCTCCAGCCATGGACACAAGAACTGTGCCTACCAGGGGTTCCACGGGCACATCCAGGTACAAGCCTCCATATGCTACTCTCCCCTGATGATGAGATATGTTGGAACCAGGTCCCTTCTGGGACTGGCCAGGGCCAAGTGCATGTGGCCTGCTGTGGTGTGGTGGGGACAGCACCCCCTGCAGTGCTGGGGCTGGTACTGCCACTATGGGAGCAGCTTGGTATCCTTGCATGTCCACGTCGACCTCCAGATGTTGGTGTTGCTGGCCTACATCCATGTGGCCATCACACCACTCCCACCACATGCTCTAGCATGGACAATCCACAGTCAAGGAGGCCTACCATCTCACCCCACTGTCTACCCATGACATCTGTATAATAACGGAGGGCACCTGCAAGACAATGGAATTGTCACTTACAGCTGAAAAAGCAGCCCTCTGCAGCCTCAAACCCTTTCTGGTGTACCATTCCATAAATGCCTGCGCCTCCATGACAGCCTGAAACATGCATCTGGAGGTACCAGATGTGGCACTTCTGCTAGGGGCACGATGACTAGTGCCCTCTCATGAGCACCCCTGTACATCTGCCTATGTGATACCCTGCTGGACATCTGGCTATGGCTGCTGTGTCCAGACACAGCAGCCATAGATACCACACTGTCCTGTTTACTGCCACCAACTGTCCCTTTGCTATGGCCACTGGTGATGGGGCATCTATAGGCACTGTGACTGTGTGCGGTGATGGGGTGGATAACAGGGCGATGTCAAACTATGGTGCAGTTTCAGACTCTGACAATCCTGCCTATGTCTCAACACACCTATCATCATTTTCAGTGTCTGTATGGACACCAACATCAGATTGCATGTAGGAGGGACCCAGACCCACCTCGCCACCTGTGAGGGGAAAACAAGAAATGCACTTTAAGACCTGTACATCATTGCTTAACAGTACACACATATACACACACACATACACACACACACACACACACACACACACACACACACACACACACACACACACACACACACACACACACAGACACACACACACACACACACACACACACACTGACGTTCCACCATAATGCCTACCTGTCCCTGAGTGTACAAACTGTCCCAAGTTTATTCACTTAAGTTCCCCATCCTGCATCACACTTGGAAACTTACACTCATTAATACTAATCATTAACATATCATTTTTCTAATTGTCTAGAAAAGTGATCACAAAACATGACCTGTTACTCCATTACCTCTTTGACTTGACTGGAGTCAGTTTTACAAGGTCTCACTGCTGTCATCCAATGTTCACCCTGGGTATGTCCATACATCATGAGCATGGCCCCCATATGTTAGGGGCTACTACAGTCACTCAATAATGTGGCACACTGGAGATCATACTTAATTATTGCTCATTAGATGCAGGATCTGTTGCTCAATCAACTTATTATGTGGACAACAGTAATATTTGGATGCACTCACTGGTGTTGTCTAGTAATTCCCCAGTGCATTTGCAGTGCTGCATGCATGGGTATTCTTTCACCTTTCTGCTGATTGAAATTTTAACAGTATACCTGGTGTGTAGTTTCCCTCCCAATGCATGTTCCATGCTACAGACCTTATACTATCAGCTGTCTTGAGATTACATAGCAGACAAGTATTCCTGGTGTCTCATGTGTCAGTCCATGTCCATTTACTGCACAATTCCAAAGGGAAGTCGAGATGTATGAACAACCTCACCATCACACATGTGCATACATGGATACACACACAAACACACACATGCATGCACACACACATCCTACATGCATCAATCCCCTCCACTCCACCAGATTGCACTTACAGACAAAATAACCCCCCCACACACACACACACTTATAGGTGAGGTTGCACAAAGATATTACACACAGACCTCCCACTACCCATCTGTCAACATGCATAACATATGGTACTCAATAGCATGCAGTGCAACTATAGTCAATCCATGCTAGCAACAGTATACATGTGTGTGATGCATGGGCTGTGTTAGTAGATGATGCCCCTTCCCCTGGAAAACACTGCACCCATATACACAGTATTGCTGTGCACCTGTTCAGCACCCTGCCATGTACTGTGCACAATACCTCACAGGTGTACACTGAATGTGTATTTCTGTGTCAGTTATGTCTGCTCTGTTGCTCACAGCCCCTATGTGTTTCACCGATGCATACCTTGGGATGATATGTGGGCAGATATCGTTTGTGAATGCCTAATGTCTGATTTACAGATGTCATCATCAGCAGTGCATGTATGACCAATACGATATTATTACACTTACAACTGTCAAACCTTACCTTGGCTATGGGGAGTGTACATATCCTTATTGATATGATGCCCTTTTCCTTGATATGCCATGGGACCACATTACTGCATATGTTAACATTACATAAGCCTGATATGTGACATATGTCCTGTACAATCAAATGCAGTGTCAAACAAATGTGTTAGTTGTGCTGATGCTGACTCAGATGCATACACTTCATGTGTGCATATGTGTGCACGCCCTCATCACAATAGTTTATTGCACATACTGTTATGTGTACTACATCAGTCACTATTCCTGTCAGAGATATAATATCATGGGCCATCTGCATTTGCCAGTATATGGTCAGTCTGCCCTACACATGTCCCCCAACTCTGCATAATTGCAAGGTCAACTCATGTGAACATCCCTTGGAGTTCACACACTGCCGTCACTATTGCTGTGGAGTGGGGTTATGTCTGCCACAGTTCCTGACCCTGACTGTGTGCATATACAGCCCTTCGTAGCATCCTTTGGATCCCTGCTGCAGTGCACTGTTGTGTCCTGCAAGTGGTGGGCTCTGGAACCCACGTGTCTATCATAATTGTTTTACATCCCCACCAGCTATTGGCCACACTAATATGCATGTTTTGCATTACACAACACACACTATGATGGCTTACATCTTGTCAGTCAGTGCTGAACTGCACAATTGACAGGTATGGCCCACTGCCTACAGGGACGGACACTATTGTCCATAGTAGTTGTTCAGCTGGACACCATTACAACAACACCTGATGGCACATATAAATCATTCCACATCATCTATCCCATTATTATGGACCAAGTACTACATTCAATTACATGCATATACTTCACATACCTGTTGTAGGAATTATGACTCTTCTGGATAGTTTGCTGGATGGATGTGTTTTTTTTTTTTGTTGTGTTTGTTTGTTTTTTGGCTTTCACTCTCTCTCTCTCTCTCTCTTGGACTCTCTCCAGTAAATGGAATGAGCTGCTTTGAATAGATTGCAGCATAGATTTTGTAGGTGATGCACATGATCAGGTGATGACTTCTCCAGCAATCAGTGTCCTTCACTTGCTACCTGCATGCAGCATGCTGTGTAGTACTTCAAATTACCACTGTCATGGCAACCCACTGCTATAAATCCATACATCATGTGGGCATGGTCCCTTTACCTTTCTTGTATGGGGGACATCCTTCCTGTGTGTGGGCAGCAGTGTTACAGACAGCAGGTAGTAATGCCTATTACAAGAGGACTTGCAGACACAGGCCAGCTACATATTTGTATAAGGTTCCAGACCTACAGACAGTGTGAGTAGTGGTGCTATATGCATTGTATAGCATCAGTGTTAGAGGGTTTGTGTGTACATACTAGTTTAACATGGAATGCTGTCTGTCTGCATAGATCTCAACTGTGGGCCTATCCACCTAATGGCCAGAGGTGTGCCTGTTATGTTTTGTCTGTCCACCACACAGGTCTTGTGTCAGCTATATCACTGGCATCATGTGTGTTGAGTGCTATCAGTACATGGCTACATCCATTTGCGTTTCTGACTTCATATTACTGACTAAGGGCATGTTACAGACTATCCTGTAACACCAACAACTTTCTCTGTGTATAACAACACTGTTTCACATATGGGCCTGTGTTCCAGCCTCTGTCTTCCACCTATATACCAGGCTTTGTCCATATGACATGCAGTAAGGGGTTGTTATGTAGTAACCTGTGATTATGTAGTGCTGTCATTCATGCCATCATTCCAGTGATGTTGTGGTCCCTACACATATTGTGGGGTAGGGTCCATATATATGTGGGCTTCAGCTGCACAAAACATGTGTGCCCTTCTGCAGTCCAGAGATCAGTGTATGTGACAGTGTTATATGCCCCTGTAAGTCAGTCTATGGGGGAGGGGTATGCACCATATATAACCTAGGCTGTTACAACATGTGAGGGATATCAGTAGTTAGCCGCCTTAAAGTATATGGTTGTACATTACCATACATTTCACCTTGGGAACATTTGGTGGCCTAGTGCTTACTGTCATACAAACTGTTCTATTTCTCAGTGTGATTGTGATGTTTTCAGTTAAGCATTATGTAACAGATATATCCTCATTGTGTCAACTTAATTCTTTTTCTCTAGGGGTTGAGTACAGAGTGTAATTTGAGGCTGCTGAATTATATATCTGCATTACGTACTGTTGATTGATTGTTATCCTCTGGCCCAGTCTTTCTTTACTGTTGTACTACTTGAAGGCCTTGGCCTGGACAGCGACATATGTTATGCTTTTGGATTACTGTATAAAATGATCTGCTTGAGAGTTGCATTACTCAGTATGTATTTGCAAAGTCTTAACAGCTATATGACATGACATATACAACTGTAATAGTACAAAAATAAAAATTTCTTATGTATGCAAACCTGTGTGTGGTATCATATTCTTTGACTTCTCTGTGGGTATATGTTTAAGGCAACAATTGTCTTTTGTATGAGTGAATCATTCACTGTCCATTTGAAAAGGTGGCAACTGTAGGAATACTGGTTGTTCAATATGCTGTGCACTCTCTAAGTATGTATCTTCCTATACATATCTATATGTGTGTATGTGTAGTTACGTATATATGTATATATATATATATATATATATATATATATATATATATATATATATATATATACATATATATATATATATATATGTGTGTGTGTGTGTGTGTGTTTGTGGGTGTGTGTGTGCGTGTGTGTGTCTGCATCTATGTGTGTGTATATGTTTCTTTGGAATGTTTATTGCTTCCACATCGTACTTCCCCTATGGTAGCCAGATTGTTATGCAAGATACGTTATTGATACCATCCTTTTTCAAAACAATTTTTATTGATTTTAATTGTAACATATTATAATCAATCACATAAAATCATGAAATGTAAAGAAAAAGTGAATCTAAAATGTTTTACATATATACATCTCACATGTATATATATATATATATATATATATATATATATATATATATATATATATATATATATAAATTAACAAATTTATAAAAACTGAACAAAGACATCCAGTGAATTCATTTGAAATAAACTATTATTTTCTGTTTATATCATATGTCACAGATAAGAAAGGAATACATTAAATGCACTCATTATAAAAGTTAATACTTCAACAAGTTTTGCAGACTGACCCAGAAATGATGATCATATGTTTTTGTAGTTTTTCTAGAAATTATGATTTTTATTTGTAAATTACATACATCATTTAATAGATTTTTAAACTCAGAAAATGTTGGAGGAGATCCAGATATCCAATTCTTTGTTATGGATTTTCTAGCCACTGCTAGTATTGCCCAAATGAAGGAGTACTTTATTTTTCTAACACATAGTGGAACAGGTGTATTAAATATAACCAAGGACTTGTTTAAAATAAAGTTGTATGTGGAAAGTGCCTGTAGTAAATCATTTACATTTCCCCAAAAGATGTTTAAAGTTGGACAATCATAAAACATATGAGCCCAGTTTATGTCTGCATTTGATTTACATTTATTGCATATATTTTGTTTTTTGTTAATTTTGTCCATTAAGTGACGAGTGTAAAATGATCTGTTCATGAATCTCCAGATGTATAATTTCCATCTCAAAGAAAAGGTTGTTTTTCCTGCTGATTTAAATATATTTGCTTTGTCTTGATCAGTCAGAGAATTATTATTAATTAAACTATAATACTTCTAGTAGTTTTGTGGGCAACTAAATGTTTTGTTTCTTAAGGTTTTATAAATGAAAGAAAGTTTGCCTGAGTAAGTATGGTTATGTAATAGGATTGATTGAAGAAATTGTAATAAAATCCTGGAATCATGCTTAGTGGATGAAGAGATCATTTGTAGTTTATTACCTAGAGATAATATGAGTGCTTGCATGTCTAGCCACATGGATTTGTCCAGTTGATATTCCTGTATTATGTGATCCACAGATTTAGCCTTATGTTCAGAAGTCAATTGGAACCAGAACTTAAGCTCATTATGTTTAAATATGGTGATTTTGTTTGAATCTGAGGTTAAAAAAAATTATTGTGTGAATGCTATGGGGAATAATAAAAACATTTCTTTATATTTAAGATGTTTATATATAAAATTTCTAAAGTTAATTATAATATAATGAATGTAGCTAGCAGTATGACTAGGAGTTATATAGGTGGCAAAATAATCTTTTAAAATCCATACTGTAGGATTGCTTATTATTTTTAACTTGTTTATTGAGGGCCTCATTATTAACTGTATAGCTGATAATTCCCAAAGTAACTTCCATTTGGCTGAATATGAAGTGTCTAAAAGTTCTGTAATTGTTCTGATTATGGAGGAAATTGAGTAAAGATTTAAATCTGGAAATGCTATCCCGCCATTATTCCAGCTATTAAGATGCTGATGAAATGCAATTCTTGTTTTTTTTGGGGGTACCCAAAAAAATTTAATAATATAGTATTTAACTTATTAATAAATTTTTTTGAAAGAAGAAGTTGAATAGATTGTATAATATACAAAAGTTTAGGTAGAATTATCATTTTTATAAGGGTTAATCTTTCCTCTGTAGTGAATAATATCATATTCCATTTAGAAAGTAAATTTTGGATATTTTAAAACACTTGTTATAGTTTAGTTGTATTATTGATTTTATATCTTTAGCAATAATAATTCCAAGATATGTAATTTGGTCGATATTTGGAGTTTGTTGAACATAATATTTAGATTTGTTTCTTCTACTTGAGTATATGGGTAGAATTTTGATTTTACTATCACTGAAAGATAATCCTGAAATCTTTTGAAAAGTTTTGATTAAATCAAATAAAGATAATATAGAAGAGTCATTTCTTTTTGTGGTGATAAGTACATCATCAGCAAATAATTGGATTTTAGCTGTTATATTTTTATATACTTCCAAACCTTCTATATTGCTGTTATTTCTTATATCATTTGCCCATAATACCATTATCGATGTGAACAATAATGGGGAAAGGGGGCAACCTTGTTTGGTGCCTTTTATGATAGGAATTTTATTGGAGATGTATGAGCCACATTTAATATAAGCAAACGTTCCTTCATATATATGTTTTAAGAGATTAATAAAGTTGTATGAGAAGTTTAAACACTCCAGAAGTATGAACAGGTAATCCCAATTAATTGAATCAAAAGCTGCATTTATGTCAAGACTAATTAATGTCAAGTTCTTTTTTTTTCTTTGGGAGAGATCAATAAGGGCTAGTGTTCGCTTTATATTATTAAAGGTGCTTCTCTTGGTCACAAAGCCTGTTTGATCATCATCTATTAATTGAGGTAGAAAAATATTTAGTCTTTCAGTGAATATATTCATAAACATCTTATAATCAACATTTAATAGGGATATGGGTCTGTATGAGGAACAATATTTAGGGTTTTTGTTAGATTTTAAAATGGGTGATATGAAGGTATATTTCCATGAAGGAGGTAGTATGGTGTCATTTTGGGCTGCATTATATAAATTATGTAAAAGGGAGATAGCTATTTTGGGCATAATATTATATATTTTGGAAATGATGCCATCATTTTCTTGTGCTTTGTTTGGTTTAAGCTTGTTACTTTGATTTTGTACCTCTGTTAAAGTGATTTGTTTATCGATAATGCTTATTTGTTGTTTATTAAGTTTATCATATATGTTTTTATTAATATAATCCTTTATTTTATCCTTTGATTCTATTTGTTGTATGGTTTGATTGATTTCATGAAAATGAATTCTAAATTCTTCTTTTATATCTTGTATACTTGTACTTCCTTTTTCTTCCTTTTAGAGTATATAACTTTAACATAATTATGTTTGTTTAGTCTTTTGGTTTTATTTTTGAAGTTGGTTAAGTGTTTATAATTTAAGGAGTAGGCAAGAAATGTATATTTTTCAAGAGTGATCATCGTTTTATGATTAAGAATAGTCCTATATTCTTCATTTAGTTTGTTTATCTCACCTCTTATATTTTTTGAAGTAAGATAATCTTTATTTTTGAGATGCACTGTATCTTTTTTTTTTCAATAAATCTTTATTCTTTTCCAATTGTTAATACAATACTACAACATATATACATTATATACATGAATGCTTCCAACAGTTGCATAAGATCATTATTCATTAAGATAAAATTCTAAAAAGAGTATTAAAAAAAAAAAATCTAGTATCAATATAAGGCTTATCGATACTAACCTCCATATTAAGTGTGTACTGCCCGGGGAAAAGTCGATTAGAACGTTAAGCTAACCCAATGTTAAAGATTTGCTCCCATATTTTTGTATTATTTATATTTTTCTTATGATCTTTAATTAGTAATTTATGTGCTAAAATATATTTTATCGCTACACTTTTAAAGTTTTCCCATGAAGTCTGAGATGGATTCAGCCAATTTGTAGCTATATAAAGCTTCATTAACAAGAAAATATTTATGAGTATGATCATTTGGGATCTGTCCAAGTTATTCGGGAGAATATGAAGAATCATAAACTCCCAAGAAAGTGTGGACTGTTGATAACCCATTTTTTGTAATTGAATTTTTAAAGAATTCCAAAGTTTGAATATACATTTACAGCTCCAGAACATGTGTAAAAGGTCAGCCGTTTGATCGATACAATATGGACATTTAGGTGAATTTTTAGAGTTGAATTTGTGCAGACTGAGACGAGTGTAATAAGAGTTGTTAAATATCATCAGCTGAGTAAGTAATAGCTTTTGAAGAGATACTGATTTTAAGGTTAAATTAATTGCTTTCAATATTTTATTGTCATCAATCGGTAATATTTTATCCTTCCAGTATTTGGATAAGAGTATTTGGTTTTTATATTTCACGTCTTTTATCAAATTATATGAAGCCGTTATATATTTGGAATCCTGCATAAGAGTTTGCCATAAGTTTAGACAAATGGTTAAGTCTTCTTCTTTAATTTTGAAATTATTAAAATAACTTATGGAAAGATCCTTTAATTGTCTCATTATAATTAAATAAGAGTTAGGAAGGCTCATCTCTCTTAACATGTCGTGTATTGAGATACCAAGATAAGGATATAAATCAAGTATGGTTAGATCAAATATAAGTGGAAATTTTTTAAGATCTATCAATTGATTACCGATTTTCAAATTCGGGTTCTTGTGAAATGGTTGTAAAGTCATCATATATTTTAAAAGATTTAGTGATTTAAACAGGTTTTGTATTGATATTATATATAATCTAATATGTTCCATCAAAGCGTAAACTTTAAAGGTATCTTTATTTAAAAAAGGTAATGCCTTAAGATTAATACACAATCTAACAGCATGTTTATAATTCAGAACCAACCACTTGGGTGACCATTTAGTACTGGACATGTCATAGTTAACCACTCTTAGAATTCTATTAGCATTTATTATTAAATAATATGTTTCAAAATTCGGTAAGTCTAAACCACCCTTATTTTTCAAAGTCATCAATTTGTCATAAGATATTCTAGTTTTTCTAGGTTCCCATACAAATCTACCTAATTCCGTATGAATTTGTTTAAAGAATTTCCTAGAAATTGAGAGTTGAGTAGCTCGAAAAATATATAATATTCTGGGAAGTACATTCATTTTAATAATTGAAACCTTTGCCATTATTGGTAATTTCAGATTATTCCATCTTTTTAAATCAGACAATATATGATCCCAAATTAGCTTAACATTGTTCGCATAAAAGTCTCTATTATCTGTTGAGAAAACAATACCCAAATATTTTATTTTTTCTTTGGATTTTAACTGACCTACCAATGATAAAAGCAAAAAGGGTGTAGGCGTCTTTAAAGGAAATAACCTGTTTTTTTTTTTAAATTTATTTTGTAATTAGATATTTCTGCAAAATCTTCCACTGCTTTTAGTATTTTCTTGGTATCTGAAACAGGCGTCGTACAGTAAATATTAAGATCATCAGCAAAAGCAGCCATGGATATTTTCGTACCATATATTATTGGGGCATTATGATATGTATTTTGCTTAATATGTAGAAATAGTGGTTCTAAATATAAATTGAATAATATAGGAGATAACGGACATCCTTGACGGGTACCATTCTTAATTTGTATTCTTTTTGAGAAATTTTTATTAATCTATAGAGTTGTATAGGGATTATTATATAATTTTTTTAATGTTAAAATAAAGTCTTGGGTTATATTGAAATATGATAAAATATCAAACAAAAATTTTAAATTAACTCTATCGAAAGCTTTTTGTGAATCAATTATGAGTGCGTAAACATTAAAATTTCTATGAGTGGCATAAGAAATAAGTGTATGAAGTGATAATGTATTATCAGTAGTTTGTCTGCCATTTATAAAACCAGCTTGTTCGTTAGATATTATTAGGTTTATTACCTTCTTCAATCTATTAGCTAGAATAGATGTCATAATTTTCATGTCTATATTTAAAAGTGAAATAGGCCTATAGTTATCTGGGTTTTGAAGATCTGCATTCTCTTTAGGTATGAGAATTGTTCTCGAAGCATTAAAGTGTGGATCATTAATTTTATTATTAATTATATAATTAAATACACGTGGAAGTATTTTACCCAATATATCACAAAAAGTTTTGTAAAATTCAGTAGTCAAACCATCCGGTCCTGGAGCTTTATGTGGCTTCAAATTATGAATTGAATCTGTTATCTCCTCAGAGGAAATTGGTTTAATTAAACTCTCGTGAGACTCATCACCAATTTTCGGAAAGATAATCTTCTGCAGAAAATCGTTACTTTGTGAGTAATCCCTGATGCTCGCCATAGATTTGAGAGAATATTAATTCAAAGGTATTCATAATGTCTTCAGTATTGGTATATCTTTTATTATTAAACTGTATTTCAGAAATTTGAGAAGGTATCTTTGATTGATTAATGATGCGAGCTAGTGCTTTTGATGGGGTCTGAATATGATTATCGTATTTTACCAGTATTTTCTGTTCATAAAATGACAATTTACTATTTTGTAATAAGAAAAGATCCTTTTGACATTTTAATAACTCTGTTTCAGTTTGTTTGTTATAGTTCCCAATTAAATCCTGATCTAGTAGCTTAATTTTAGATTCCAGTTCTTGTATGTCTCTAGTTTGTATTTTCTTATAATAAGTAGCCTTTTGTAGAAAGATTCCTCTTATTTGTGCTTTGGTCGTTGCCCATTCTATATCAGATGGATGTCGGTGTTTAGAGATATTAACTAGTAGATGATTGAAGGCCTCTTGAACTTCTTTAGTTATATCTTCTTTATTTAATAAATACGGATTTAGAGACCAATTATAACCTCTATGACGCATACTATTTCTAGTGTCTTTGTTAAAAATTAATGTGATTCTAGAATGATCCGATAAGTGTCGAGCTTGTATAGATACACAGGGATCTAAAGTAATTAGTACATCTGAAATTAGGAAAAAATCAATCCTAGACCACATTTTATGACAACTTGAATAAAATGTGAAGTTATTTGAATTTATTTGATTGTTTGTGTATTTAAATGGGTCATATAAAATCTGTTTTAAGTTCCTTTAATGCTATTACTGCTTGATTATTAAAGGACCTATGTGAACTTGATTTATCCAATTTGGGATCTTGGTATGTATTCCAATCACCTCCTATTATTATATAACAATTGTTATATTGATTCAGGATAAAGTAAAGTGATGCTATAAAAAGTTGTTGATTGGTACATGGGGCATATATATTAAGAAGTAACACATGTTTATCATAAAGTGTAGATAAAAGAATCACATAGCACCACCTTCCCTCTTTGTCTATTTTAAAATCTAGAATTTTCTCTTGATACTGATTTTTAATAATAATAGCCACTCCTGCACTATTAGTTGTCCCTTCTGAAGCTACCACCTCTCTAATCCATTTCTTATCCTTAAGAACAGCCCATTGGTCATTGGTCAAGTGGGTTTCTTGTAATAAAATAAAATATGCCTTTGACTGAAGAAATAAATGAAGAAATAGTTTCCTTTTTTTCAAGTTCTGGAGCCCTTTAGTATTCCATGAATCTATTATCCACATACTAAGATCTTTAATTTGTTTAAGGATATTTTCAAATTGAGAAACAGTACTAAATTCAAATATAATAGCACAATATATATCATCTGGAAGCAATCTTGACATCCCATCCCTAACCAGTGCCTATCCACTATTCCCCTGGACCAGGACGTACATAGGTTTTTTACACTGTTAAAACTTTTATGGGTAAATAACCTTACTAAATATCTATTCTTTATCTTACAAAATATAACATCAAAAGCATGCAAAAACCCTATAAAAGCTACATCTAACTCTACAAAGCCTAACCAAAACATTCCCTACTAAACACTGATAAATATCCACGGCTCTTGAACAAACTATTTAGTTAAACCTATCAAGTAAATGGTCTTAACTACACTTATAGTTACTGTCATACCTCACTAATAGTTCTCATATAATATTACTTATACTAATTAGTTGTGTCTCATTAAGTTATCTAACAAGCATATTTAAATCTAAAAAAAATCAAGTATGTGACACTACCCTTATTAAACAGTAGAATTATTAAATTAAAGATAATTCACCATATGTACTGTCAGTTAGAAGAGAGAAAAAGAACTACAGAGAAAGAAAATGCTTAACATTTAAGTATAATATTAGATCTGACTTTTTTTATATAACCTAAATTATCTAGAATTGTAATGTCTACAAATAAGGTGAGTAAAAATAGAACTCTAACTTCACTTTACTGGCTAATATAGTTAAATTTATAAAATGATGACTGAGTAACACAATCCTCAAAATAGTCAGAACCACATAGCAGTATATAAGCAAGATAACCTTCACATTCCTGGAGAACCCACAATGTAATGTCTCATGGTCTCTTTATCTACTAATTATCCCAACACTAAATTCCCTTATTATCTAACCATTTGCAGTATTAAAACACATCAGTAATACAAGGAAAACAAATAATAAAATATATTACAAGGTTATTAACACATCAACATTCAGCATAATATACCTAAGGAAAAAGAATAGCTATGGTAACACTATATTACTTCTAGCTAATCAGTTAATGAACACATTTTAAGCCAGCACATTATTAATTCAACTGTACTCATACCTGAATGATTTCACAGTTCCCTTTAAACCAGTAAAACATTTTACATACTTTGTGTCCACGAATACTCGTATTACAGTCCAAATAGCTTTCGCTTCTTCAACAGAGACTTTCCTGCTTCCTGAACTTATAATCTTGTCTTCGAGCTTGCGACGGGGGAACCATTAAATGGACGGACTTCTGGATGCGCCACTTCAAAAACGGACCCTCAGCAGCATCCAAAGGACTTCCTGTTGTTTCACAAAGGGGCTCAGTTCGTAAGAGCCATAAAAGTTCGGAAAATCTTCGTAGACGAGCTGGACCTGTAAAAAGAAACTAAATAAACATTTACCAAGGGGCCTGGTGAAGAAAAGAGAGCAAACAAAGGATTTTAAAGCCTCACGATGTAGTAAGAATGGAATCCCAGGATCCACGTTGCTGCAAACGGACTGAATGGCCAGATCAAGCTTCCGAAGCTGGAAGGGACTTGAAAATCTTCAAAAAGGTAACTTTTGCTTCTTTTTTTGTAGATATGGAGTATTTGGAGACATCAACTGTAAAAATTAATGTGTTAGGGTATTTCATTTGAAATTTGATATTCTTTTCAATGAGGAACTTGCAGTATGGAGATAATGCTTGTCTAGCTTGCCTTATTTGCAATGGTAAGTCCTGGGCCATAGAAACTTTTATTATTTTGCCACATAATATAACCTCCATTTTTTTAACAGTTAAAATTATTTTGCTTACATCCTGGTAGTTGAGTATTTTGACGTATACTGGTCTAGGTATGGTTGAGGCTTGTGCTTCTCTGAGAGCTCTATGAGCTCTTTCTATAACTATCTGTTTAGCTATATCAGAGTCATTGAACAATATTTCAAGTATTTGTGTAATAGTTGAAATTAAGTCATTGTATTGGATAGATTCTGGAATTCCTCTAATAATTATATTGTTCTTTCTGGATCATGCCTCCAAGTCCAGAATTTTATTTTGCATAGACTGAATATCTAGGTCATGAATGTCTATTTTTTTTGCAAGCAGTGTTATTCTGTCTTCATTTTCAGATATTCTGGCCTCTGATTTATCTATCCTTTCGAGAATTTGACTGCATGTGGCACCAAAAGAATGTACTTGTTTTGATAGTTCTTTCAAAGATTCTTGGATGGGTAACAAAGCAGTTTTAATATCTTCCATATTAGCCAGTTGATTCGGTTTATTTTTCATTCCAGCTTTTGAAAGTTCCTGCTGTTTTGCAATCTTCTGCCTTTTTGTTGTTAAATCTTTTTCTGGTGACTGAAGTTCTGATAATTTCGTTTTTGTTGTTGTTGTTTCCATACTTTTGTCTTCTTTTGACATTGTGGAGCAAAACAGATCTTTAGTATAACTGAATGGTAAATATCCAAGATTGCTACTCAGGCAGTTCCTTTGTTTAATACTCTGTTCAGAGTCAGTCAGTCAATCAGGTCCAAACCTGTTAATTTGTTTAATTTCCTCATGTTCCTTCACCTCTCAAGCGATATTTAGTTGTAGTGGTTTAATTTTAGCCAACAATTCGTGTAGAAAAGCTTGTAGTATATCCTCAGGGTTAGATTTTATTCTGAGTATCTGAAGAGCTGTAGATATGCAGTGTCTACAAAATGGCGGCCATCTTTGAATCTTAGAGATGCACTGTATCTAGTTTATCCTGTATTGTTCTGATATCTTTTTCCCAAAATTTCTTTTTATTGTAATACCATTTATTAATTTACCCATATAAGTAAGCTTTAAGGGCATCCCAGACATATATGTCATGCATATTTGAAGTTGAATTTACAGTTATAAAGTTTAATATTTCTTCTTTTAGGAATGATTGAAATTCTTTAAGTTGTATAAGGTATGCCGGAATTCTTTTTATTTTAACATTGTGAATATTGTTAATATTTAGCTTGAATGTAATAGAGTTATGATCTGAAATTGGGCAGGATATAATTGTATTATTAGCTAGATCATTTATTATCTGTGTATTCTGGAGAACATTTTGTGTCTGTTAGAATAAAATGTATATTGTGATGAGTTATGTTCTACAAAGTCATGAATGTCTTTGAGCAGGTATGTATCCATGAATTTTATTAACTGCTTAGCTTGTGGTGTAATTTTTTTTCCCTAGAGTAGTTGTATCTTTTAATCTAAAATGCAATTTAAATCACCTGCCATTATAATGTTTCCTTCAGAATGAGATATTATTTGATTTAAAAGTTGTCTGACAGTGTTAGTACCAATACCTGGGAACCAATAATTGTTTATTAGAGTGTATACATTTTTTTTTATTTCAACTATGGCCAAACATAACAGTCCTCTGTTGTCTTGATATGTTTTAATTATTTTAGGTATAGGGGAAGATTTATTCCATAGGATGGCTATACCTCTTTTCTTTTTTATATGTTTTGAACTTGCAATATTTATGTATTTGTTTGTATCTAGAAACTTAATATTGTCTTTCATTAAGTGAGTTTCTTGTAAGAAGATTATGTTTGGTTTGTGTAATGCTAGATATTTGAAAATACTACTTCTTTTATAGGGGTTATTTAAATCATTTATTTTAATTGATAAGCCTCTTAACGTAGTCATGTTATATAATAATGTGTATAGGATTGATTAGTAGCATATCAGTATCATGTATGTAGTTAGTGGATCTCACACCAAAAAAGATTTGTTCAACCTGTGAATAATAAACCTTAAATCATTGTGGGAAATATGTATTTCATAAAGTTTATATCTGATATTTCTCTGTCTGTAAGGTACACTGGATGTCAAAAAGAACATTTTTGTAAAGATGGTGGCATATTTCATATTAAAAGAACACAATACAGCTCCCCACCTGGAGTAATAAACTCCTCATCTCAATGACATTAGCTACTGAGAACAAATCCTTAAGCAGTAGCAGCAAAACACAGCCTCCACTAATAGTATATATTATGTAATTAAAATGTGAAATAGAGCTAGAAAGTATTAGCAATTAAACATATAAGGTTATATTTTGAGTATCTCATCAGGTATGAAAAGATATCCAAGAAGATAAAACATCCTATGCGTAGTTTGTATATGTCTAAAGATAGAATAAACTATTAGAATTGCCTTAATTAACTTGTAACATCTAAAGTAATAAGTAAGACTGAGTAAATTGACCTATAATCTTATAACTAGTGTTAAATAGTAGCTATTATTTATCTATATAACAATTTATATTAGTTGCTGAACATCAGATAAGATTATATATGACCAAGATGATATTATCTCAAAAACTATCATATTCATATAAATAATGTAAGCAACCATAGTGTATTCATATATTATAATATAATCCTTCCCTTAGAAGAATAAGTGTAGATGTGAACACACACAAAAAAAGGTATAATAGGTATTGATAAATGAGTGTATTCATAAAAATGCAATTGATAACAATCTTTTACAATAAATGGTTTGCCTGAAGAAATATCAGTGAGAGTTGTCCATGGTTTTAAGTTACAAAAGTTTAAGATGTTATTGAAACCAATTGATATTAACTCTATATTTATATTTCACTATCCACTCATGAATAAGCTTACTGATGAGTTAATGTTAAGCCCTTACAACACAAGCGAACAGTATTATTTTTGCATTTTAACTCAAGAAAATACAGTAACTGTTCTATACTAAGCAGAGATTATTTTTGCAATATGGATCTATAGATCAAGTGTGTAAAAACAGATATTCAAAGCTGCTATTTAACATATCAACAGATGATTAGTATGATTTATCACACTACTAGAAGTGCTGATTACATAGCTTAAAACTGACATAGTTTAACTTATACCATTAAAGCATGAAATGACAATGTTAACATAAATAATATATGTAAAATTACATTGCTGTGAGTGCTGTTGGTGAATATAGATGTACTTACAGTTATATCTTCACCTTATGTTCTTTTTTTTCTCCTTTTTTCTTTTTTTTTCTACAAGCTTTCTTGCCTCAGGAGATCACGATTTTGATATAACATTAATTTAAACTATTAGAGTTACTTCACGGCCATTACCAAGCTCCGTACTTCCTGAAGATGCATGTCTCTTAGCGCTGACATCATCAATAGGCGTCACATTTCCAAAAATACGATGCAAAGAAGTTAATAGTGTACTCAGGCTGAATGGATGATTAAGAGGCAGTGGAAGCTCGTGGGTAGCCTGCACGAGGTGAGTAACATGCAGAAATTGCCTCTAATTGTTAAATCTGTGGGAAACCCACAGAGACAAAAGCAAACAGTTATTTTAAATATAGAATGCAAAATTCAGAGACAGCTAGGTTTCAAAGGCCCTGTTTCATCTGCTATAGCAAAGAGGAAGTAACATGAGTCTTTTTCAGTTCAATATTCAATATCAACAAATGAGCCAGGGAATCACAGCTCCACACCACACCATGTCAAGAACATCACATCCATATTGTTATATATTTTATCAAGTGAAAGATGCCCTTTTTATCATAATAAAAACACTTTTGCCAGGTAGTCATCTCTATAAAGAACAGTGTGACTATATAGGTTAAAATAAATAACAGTGTGACTTCATAGGTTAAAATAAATATGACATAAAAAATATATAATAAAAGACACTGCAGCATATGAGACTGATTGACATATATAACAAAGCTAGCTCTGCAGTTATTACTGACATGTAAAATGATGTGTAAGAAATGATAATATATTAATTTAATAAACATGTCTGTTTACTATCTTTTGAACAAAGCATGAAGTCTAAAAGAAACATATGATGTATAGTGACTGTATATCAAAGAGAAGGGTAAACAATATTAGTATTATAAAAAGTTTTACTTAAAGTGTATATATAACTTGCATGAATATGCATTGTAAATGGTGAAGAGAGGATCTTACCTTGAAAGCATATTACAACAAAAGGGATTGGTTAATAACATAAAGTCCATATGACAACTGAAATATATGCATATATTATAAATTTGGTTCATTTGTTTTTTTGTCTCTTTTGTTTTTCAGAAGTTTTCCAAGTGGAATTAGAAGCCATTCTTTTAAGAGAGGCACTTGCCCATTCCATTTCTTATATTTTCTCCAGTAGTTTATGAGCTTTAATAAATGCCAATGCAGAATCCAAGTCTTCAAATATCTTTGGTCCTTCAGGAAGGAAAATCTTCAATCTTGCAGGGAACAAAAGGTGAGTCTTAATTTGTATTTTACAGAATCAAAAGCACGCCTGCTCGGAGTAAATGCTCTTACCAAGAAAGCCAAACTACAAATCAAGTAATAACACATGAATGGTAAGAGCAAAACACTGTAGATGTCCCAAAATATAATCAAAAAGCGTCCTCGATACTTCAGTAGTCCCAATGCAACAATTCACCCAAGATGGTGCTCAAATAATGTAGTGACTAATTCAGTATAAGGATAAATATTTTAATAAAAAAGAGAACAGAGAACAGGTAAGCGCTTTCACCATACGGCTTCCTCAGACCTATACGCCCATCTAGATCAGTCAGTTTAAATACAAAAACAGGCGGGAAAACAAATTTGGCTTAAAGTGAAAGTGTTATGCATAAACTTTAAAAACAATCATATAATTAAAATTGTATAAAAGATATATGGCAATAATCCCCTAAACACGTATGGAACACTACAAAAACATCCTATTCTAACAATTTGGAGAGACATAAGCTATATAAAACATATATGTATAACATATACATGGCAGCAGCAATGGAGAGTGTGTATTTAATGGAAAAAAGTCCATTAAAACATTACATGTAACCATCCTCCTAAATAAACCATACCATGGAAAAATAAAACTATAAAAACTAACTAACACATGTAACTAAATAACATATGTCAAAATATATATATTAAGCAGGATGCTTTTTGATGATATTTTGGGACATCTACTGTGTTTTGCTCTTACCATTCGTGTGTTATTACTTAATTTGTATTTTCTTTAATTCTTTTACTAAAGGTAAAAATGTCTTTCTCTTGGCAATTACCATTGTTGAATAGTCATTGTCAAAATGAATTATAGAGTCATTGTATTTCAGGGGAGACTTAGATCAGGCAGTTTTTAAAACCAACTCTTTGTCAGATGAAGAGAAAAACTTTACTATGACTGACCTTGATTGTTTTTTCTTAATGTTGCTGGTAGCTGTTAATGACTGGTGATCCCTTTCTATTCCAAAAGGCATAGTCTCTGGGAGATCAAGTGTTTTAGGTAACCAGATGTTGAGAAAGTTTGTCGTATTGTTTCCTTCTATATTTTCAGGGAGACCAAAAATCCTGATATTATTTCGGCGGTATCTGTTTTCAAGATCATCCAACTTGTTTTGTAGCATAGTGTTTTGTTTGAGTAAAAATTCTATGTTGTTTTCATTCTCCATTAATCTGCCATCCGTGTCATTTAGTGATTCTTCAATACTGGTTATTTGAATTTTTTGTTGCTTCAGATCTTCATGTAGCAGGTCCATCTGTTTAGTGTTTTTTTCCTTAATGTTGTCTATTTTAGAGTCAGTTTTATCAATCTTAGTATTTAGGTCTTGAATGTTAGATATTAGAGTTTGTAGTTCTCTTTAAGGCTGGAGTCATGACTGCCCGTCTTAGTGAGACTCATGCTGGAATTCTTTTTAGATGAGAAGAAATTTTCCCGATAGATTTTTGACTGGAAAATATGTTCACTTTTAGTTTTTTGTAGATATTCCTATAAAAGAGGTTAAGTATTAACAATATATGTAGGAATAATCTGAGTTTTCTTGTTAGAAGACAAAATTCCAGTATAAATAAGTTTTCTTTAGTGGAGCTGGTGAATTCTGCTGCTACTCTGTGCCCATTCTGGCCACACCTATTGATACCATCCTGATATCATACAAGTGGGATGGATTACTGTTAATGTCTTGTGGTCATGTTGTGTATTGTCCTGGGTATGGGACTTGCAAAAGTTGGTATTGTGTTGCAGGGCAGATCTGTTTGGCTGTGGGTGTGGGGGAGGGGGTGATATCAATAATTACAAGAGGTATTTAGCTTGGGACCCCTCAACCCCATTAATGGTGCCTTTGGTCATATATGTATTTGTTATGTTCTCTTTTAAATCTATAGACATATATCTGTATATACATACATACACACACACACACACACACACACACACACACACACACACACACACACACACACACACACACACACACACACACACACATATGGTTTACTATCATATAACCGACAGCCACATACCTGTTAGTCCATTGATCGTCAGTTGTAATGTCGAAAGGAAACAATTCTGCACTCCAAACATACCGAAAAAGAAAAACCACCATGCACTAACATTTGAACTACTGAACGTCGCACATGTGAATATGCCATTCACCGATGACGACAATGATGTTGCGACGGTGATCTCTGAGTCGCAGGGAAAATGTCGTACATATAGTGCGGAAGTAAAAGAAAACACGATTACAGAGTCACCGATAATGCGGAGTGTAATTGAGAGTGAATATATCGCTGCAGAATTGGATTTCCTAACAGGAAAGTATCCATAATTTGCGACAGCAAGGACTTTACGTTGCAAGTTTGGACTGGTGAGTAAATCTGTCATATGAGTACGTCGTAATCTAACATATATATATGTACAACAGAATTTTATATAATGTCAGTACAGCTAATATCGAACAATAGCATATGTATACATATCGCTGTAAGTGTTACATGATTATTTTAATATAAGTTATACAACTAGTGATATATATTGTTGATATAAACAGTAGAAACCCTATTCGGTAGTGTGTTGAACAATTCTAAATACATGGTAATGATATACGGAGTTGTTGATTATTGTAGTCAGTATTTTCTAGTGTCAGAACACACATGTAAATTGTTATAGAATGTGCTGTAATAACTGCGGATAGTCATGTGTAAGGTACTTATACAATATTAAGACACTTCCATTGGTTATAAGCATGAAGTCATGAATTGCCTCAATCCTTCATATAGTAGTCGTTTATAGGTATAGAATTGTAGAATGCAGTATTGAAAAGAATACAGGTGGATGCTGCTTACCTGCGTAAAAATACATTATAGTTGCATAGTATGGAACATACCTTATACTAACATGTTTTAGTTTGTAGGATACATATACTGCTGTAGGTGTCAAGTATGACAGTGTTATCAATATTATTTTTAAAAGTAAACACTGTATGGAGTGCACCTTACAATGTCTCTACATGTAAGACATGACTGTACTTGGCAATGCGTTGTACAACCTATGTCATGGTTTGTATCTGTGTAATGTAGTATACATAGACATGATACAGGCTTGTGTTACACAGCATGAATGCCAGTAATTTGTAGTAATATAGTTACTGTTGTTGATTTCTAGGTGAGCTAAGGTACTATGTCTGACCAACCGGCAGTGAGTTGTCCTGGTGTTATTGGTTCCTTATATGGCACCATTACCTCCCAAAAAGGTCAAGCAATTCTCTGTATTGATGGTTATCAGTATTACTTGGAAAAGTGTAACCCTGAAAAGAAGTACTGGTGTTGCACTCAGAAGGCAAAACAGAGATGTAAGGGCCATTGTATAACAGAGAAGTGTGCCGATGATGAGAGGCTACTTAAAAGCATTGGTCATTTTCACGCACCAGATGTGGTCCGGGTAGAGCAGAGTAGGGTACGTGCAGAAATTAAAAGGCATGCTGAACAGACTCTTGAGGATCCCTGCAGAATTGTTTCTGAGGTTCTGTCAACCACGTCCACGGACATAGTGACCACCATGACTAATACTGCTGCCCTGAAGCAGAGTGTGCGTAGGTTAAGGCGTAGGAATAGCACGAATCCCAGCTTACAGTTAGCAAGTGTGAAGGATCTAAGGCCAGATTATACCATTGAAGCAGGATCAGTTCATCATTAAACACAGTGCACTCCAGAGCCATAACAATGATGTTGTAATTTTTACTACAGAGAGTAATCTAGGCCTGCTCTGCTGTTTGGAATACATCCTTGTTGATGGTACATTTCCAATTAGCACTAGGGAGTGTAAACAAATATACTCTGTTCATTGTAGCTTGGATGGTTCTAGCAACAACAAGGTAGTACCCATAGTATATGCTATCCTACCGTCCAAATGCGAGGAATGCTATGATCACTTCTGGAACACATTGATTACTTTATGTGGGGACTTCCATCTTAATTTACAACCAGTGATGGTACTAAGTGACTTTGAAAAGGTGGCTGTAAATAGCATTGTGAAGCATCTACCTAATAGTACCGCAAAGGGATGCTGGTTTCATTTGTGCCAAATTATATGGAGGCAGATCCAGAAGCTTAACTTGACACAGGTATATGGTACGGATACACAATTCGCACTGTTATGTAAACAGGTGCCTTCACTTGCTTTTATATACAAGAAACATATTTTGGAAACTTTCAGTTCAATTGAAGAGGCGTTAGGGGACAGGGGTGCTCCTTTATGTGAGTTCTTTAAAAATAACTACATTTTAGGGAGGCCACGGCGTTACGGAATGAGGGGTTCCACCTCAGAGAGACAACCACCACTATTTGAAGTCCCTTTTTGGAATCAGTCTGAAACATGTACCATGGGCTACCCTAGGAGCCAGAACGCAGTGGAAGGATGGCACCGTAGGCTGAGGTCTCTATTAGGTAAAAAGGAACTTTACATCACTGATGTTATACATGCTATTACTTTAGAGCAAAACCATTTGGAGGATGTAAGACAGAAGTTCCTGTGTTGTGTGCCTGCATCTCCAAAGAAACGTAGGCTTAGTGATAAGGAGTATATGATACAACGTCTGCTTGCTAAACGTGATGACATGATGCCATTAGGATTTGTACAATTAATGGCACACCATTGCTCATTCTGAGATGTCTGCAATAACATTATACATTATGTCTGTGATAATTATATGGCATTATAGGACACTTTTGGAAACTTACATTGCAGTACTTTTATTGGGATGTGTACTTTGTATTCACTATTATAGAGTAATTCATCTAGGTTGAAAATTATATTGTAGCAAGGGTATGTGTCTGCTGTGGAATTATTCTGCACTTAGCATTAGACAGCAATTCATCTTGATGGAAACCACTATTGTCACACAGGGAATGTGTTTGCTGTGGATGTACTGTTTATGGAACAGTTTAAAGCAAGTCATCGTGATGTATATTGCTGTTGTGGCACTAGGAATGTGTTTGCTTTGGAACTACTATTTATGCAATATTTTAAAGCCAGTCATCTTGATGGATATCGCTGTTGTGGCACTGGGAATATGTTTGCTGTGGATTTACTGTTTATGCACTATGTTACAGCAAGTCATCTTGATGGATGTTGCTGTTGTAGCACTGGGATATGTTTGCTGTGGACTTACTGTTTCTGCAATATTGTAAAGCAAGACATCTTGATGGATATCGCTGTTCTGGCACTGGGAAAGTGTTTGCTTTGGAATTACTGTGAAAGTATACAAGGGTACTGGTATTTTACTACGGATCACTTATTTTCGGTGATTTGCCGTAAATCGAATGGAAATGTCGTGATTCGATATTTTTGACATTTCCCCATGCTTTACAGCCATAATGTTAATCGGAATCATTGATTTTTGATCTATAAATTCGAAATTTAATGCACATTTTGTTTTAAATTTCGATTTTATGATAGTAAACCATATATATATATATATATATATATATATATATATATATATATATACTTACATCACTTTGGCTATGATATTCAGGGCCCTGGGTTTGAGCCTTGCAAAGACTGTTTATTTTGTTGCTGGGCAGAACAAGGGTCATTGGATACAGAGTGATTAAGGCACTTTTAAGCAGCATTAAGCGGGTTTGCGTGGGTTTGCGCAAAGGTAAGCACTGCTAACTTCTGGTTACAGTTTCTTATACTCAGCTTCTCAATTACTTAACCTGCATAGGCATTCCTTACCCCTGCGCAAACAAGCTTAAACCAGCTTACTGCTGCTTAAAAGTGCTTACTCCCGCTTACCCCCTCACTAATTTCTTTAAAAGAAATGAAAAAAGGTTGATAGGAAAGTGGTGAAAAAGGTGCACAAATAGGGAAAGACAGTAGGGAAAATAGCTAGGGATGTGAAGAACGGGTGTAAGGAAGGTCCATGGCTGCCCATTTTTTCTACAGCAACAGCTGTGCATATATACTGATTTGGAAGCAGATTTGGACACTCATACCCCTGAGAGAGAGGTGAGGACAACAGTAATATGTTGTGAAGCCAATTAGATCAGATTACATGTGTCCAGTGGACACGTGTGCGAAATGGACAGCTATGTATGGGTCGAGATATTTTTTGGGAACAGATAGCCTTTTTTTTATGGTGAGAGTGGGATGTTGGGTAGGGATAGTAGGTATATTTGGAGAAGTAGATTGTTTAGGATAACAGACAAGACAGCATACAGGGGCAGTATATGACACATGTGGGAGATAAACACCTTGGATGGGGAGGGGTGTACGGAAGTCAGAAGGCCATGAGCCCCCTAGTGGAAACAGTGGGACTGAGGTCCCCACCCATGGGGATTCACCACTGCACCTTCATGGCCCTGAAGGTTGCTGTGCTGGGGGCTGAGTAGGAGGGGCAGGCTGACCCTCTAGTTGCACCACGTGGCCTTCAAGCTGGCATAGCAGATCTTCAAACTCCCTGTGGAACTTGCTATGCACCAGACCCCAGACCTGGAGATGTGTGACAGTATCCTGTCCACACTCACTCCCAGAGAGGGTGAACTCCATCCCCTGAGGTGGTTCCACCCAAAGTTGGTGCAGGACCAGCAGACAAGGAGGTCGCGGGGTTGGCCCCAGACATGCTGGTGACCAGTGCCATAGCCAGATGAGGCGGGAAAGGTGGATCTTCTGGGACCGGCCTTCCCAAACGTGCTATGGTGTTTCAATTTTACAACATATGTGGGTTAGTAATAGGCAACACAGTCCAGGATTAGGTATAACAGCATGCATAGATATTCCCATTAACCCGAAACAACAGATATGGAACAGTTGCGTAGCAAACAGAACACATGCATATATGGAACCACAGTGGCCATTACAATAGCATGCAGGTACATTGATGGCAGCATGCCACCAATGTGGGAGCATTTCAACATGGCACATGCATAGAACAAATTTCAATATTTATCAAACAATAGGACATATGTCCCAACAGTAGATTTAATAGTACACATACTGATTGAGTTGTGTATTTAGTTTATTGTTGCAGATATGGTGGGAGGGAGAGAAAGATTTCAATTAACAACTTGTATATCCCTGTAGTTTTTATTAATTTCCCAGTCAGTGCTGTGATCTGTACCTTACAGGTATTATTACACTACCCTATGGCCTTAGTTTGGACAGTGGTATGGATGTAGACAACTATATACATGAACTGAGTTTTACCTGCAGTATACACCTCTTACCTGGTATACCTGTGGAGGTATTGTTTGTTAACGCTACCTAACTGTTTCTATGAATATTCCCAGATTCCAGGTTGATGTTATGAACATACCTGTCCATCTCTTATTGCACACACTCTGGACATGCCTTGACAACATGCAGGTGAAACCGGGACATATTTTGACTATTAACCTCATTAACCTTTGGTGAGTTGTACAATGACAGCTTTGTTTTCATAGACATTTTCCGAATATTTATAGGTCTGACAGTCAGTTATATGACATTAAATGCTGCCTAAATGTCAGAGATCATCATACTGATATGCCAGGGGGGCAGGGTAACAGGAAGCAGATATCTGCCAATTATCTGGGCATTCTGGACAAATCTCTACAGTTTTGGGGGATGATTCTGCATACAGCTTACTACCACTCCCATGGCTGTGTCTGCTAAAAATAAAACATTGTATATCACAGTTGAGTGTGCTATGTAGATATTGATGTGTATCACTTCTCTGATTTCTGTCTATAAGTCTCCCATGGTTTTACAATCTGACCTTGTAATTACAACACTACTATACAGGGTTTCCTAGACAGTTGTATTATGTAGCACAGTGTGGATGACAGTGATGACTAATACCTTATTATTCAGAGAAACTGCAACACTAACAATGCCATACAACACCAGAGTAAAAAGTACCAGTCCAGGATTTCAATCTTTTATTTCTAGGCACAGTTTTTGTATCGAACAGATCTGTGGGGGGAATGTTTGTTAGCACTACCTGAATGTTGCCACACATATTACCAGATTCCACATTATTATTATGCACATACGTCTCACTCTGTTACTGCACACACTCTGGTCAAAGCTTCACAACATGAGGTCAGAGATGGTACATACTTTGCTTATTACTCTCATAACATTTTGTTGAGTTTCTACAGTGACAAGCTAGTTCTTATAGATATATTTCTGTCAGTTATGATGTCTGACAATCAGTTTTATGCCATTATTTGCTGCCTAAGCTTCTGGGATCATCCCACTGATTTGCCAGGGGGAGAGGGTGACAGGCAGTGGATATGGGCCAATTAACTGGACATTCTGGACAAATCTGTACAGTTGTGGTGTATGATTCTGCATACAGCTTACTACCACTCCCAGGATTCAAACAATGGCTGTGTGTGCTAAAAATGCAACAGTTCACATCTCAGTTGAGTGTGCTGTTTGGGTTATGTTGTCTATCTTTTCACTTTTTTCTGTCTAAGTCTCTTTCAGTTGTACAATGACCTCTTGTGATTACAATAGTCATATACAGACATTCCTACACATTTTATTTATGTAGCACAGTGTGGGTAACGGTGTTTAATACAACAGTACTATTAAGAGCTTGCAACACTACATTACCATATGATACCAGAGTAAACACAAGCAGTCCAGCAGTTGGACCTTTATTGCAGGCTGTTAACCTTTTATTTACATACAACCTATTTGAGACACTTCCTACCATATTGTCTGGTGTATTCAGTACATGCCATACACAATACAGGTTTTATACTGGCAATTAACTTTCTACTACTTTTATATTTATTTCTTATGACAGTAAATGCAAGAGTATTACTAACCTGCCTCGCGACGTAACCTCTGCAGTCTACAGGCATGGACTTCCCGGTTCACAGCCCGCTCATCTGCCACTGTCAAAGACATAAGAGGAATATTTAGCCATTCCTATCAATAATATACATGAGCTGGCAATTATTAAACATGTAGTAGACTGATACTTACACATGGCTGGGACATCACCTGTCCGCCTAGCCTCTTGGATCCACTGATCCAAGAGCTCCCTCTTTCTCCACTTCATGTCAGCATAGTGATGCCTGACCTGCTCACCCATTCAAGGTATGCCAGTGGCACTGGTGAGGTCACAGGCAAGATGGTCCCAGGCTTCTGATTTATATTGAGAGCCCTGGTAGAGGCCCTGCAGCAGTCTCTGGTCATGGTCATTAACAAGGAGTCCTGACATGACTTTGGACTCCTTGTATGCCCCAGCGCTGCACCTGGAAGTGCACTGCTTCTTCCACACCAGTCATAGTGCCTACAGGAGGAAGCTGCAACCAGTTATGAGATGTATTCCCACCTGTTGGGTTTAAATAGGGCTGAGTACCCACACTTTGCCATGATCGGATGGTTTTGAAAATGCTAAGCTATCGGCTGTGCAATGCTTAGCATTACTTAATTTTTAGTTTGCATACTATCTGCTGTTTGGCATTGAGTTATTATTCATTACATGTTATATATGTGTTTGGTATCCATTATTCATGTGTACGTACACTGTATGGGGGTCCTTGTGTTTATTAGGGGATTTCAAGACTTTATTACACTAACACCTCACATCTGGACTTAATGCAATACTCCAGTTCACATATTTATGTTATGTAGTAGGTTATACTGTATCTAGATTCCTTTCACATGATAAGTTTGCTTTTCCTATAGTGAGAATCTGTTTGGTGATACCTCAGTCTTATATACTGCTGTGATGGCTTACTGGTTAACTGCTATGACTATAGTGTACAGGGCCTGGGTTCAAGACCTGCAAGGGCTGTTTATTTTGTTGCTGGGCAGAACAGCAGCTGTTGGATACAGAGTGATTAAGGCACTTTTAAGCAATTGTAAGCAGGTCTGCATGGGTTTGTGTGAAGGTAAGCAATGCTAACTTCCAGTCAAATCTGCTTAGAGAGAGTTATCTTCAATATTGCTTAACCTGCGTGCGCATTGCTTACCCCCATGCAAACAGGCTTAAACCCGCTTACTACTGCTTAACTATGTTTACTCCTGCTTACTACTGCTTAATAGTGCTTACTCCCGCTTACCCCCACACTAATTTAGACAGAAATGTAACATGGTTCTTGGGAAGGTGGTGGATTTGGACACTGTATGATTTATCATTCATTACACATTATACCTTCGATTTGTATCCCTGATTCATGTGTACATATACTGTATGGGGCACTTGTGTTTATCTGTGTATTTTACAACATTATTACAATGACACCTCACATCTACATTTAATGCAGTACTCCAGTTCACAAATATATGTTATTTAGAAGGTTATATAGCTACACTATTGCAATACTGCTTCATTTGCATGTATCTTGATATTTATCTTCTTGTGCTATTTAAGCTACAGTATATGTAGCTAAGCAATGTGCAGATCCGAGCACCTACGGTTAAATTTAATCTGTTTGATAAAAAAAATAAATTGTTTATATTATTGTATTTTAAATATTGCTCTTAGAAACTTGGGGGGTGTTGCTGGGAGTATGCAACCCCCTATGAGCAGTCTTGCTCATTGTATTTGCTAAGCTGCAGTTCTTGACTGCGGGAGCATGTATATTGTGAGTGCTCTGCTCTCAGACATGCCCCCTCCAGTCGTCCATGCTCCATGTCCATTTAGGAGCTCAGGCAGCGTGCTTTCATTACTATGCATGGCGCACTGCCGTGCTGCTCTTAAACGATCGCTTCCATGCAGGAATAAGCTATTCCTACACGGAAGTTTACTGAATTCAGGGGAATATGTACCTTGATTTTTCCAGCATGCACCCTAAACTAACCAAAATGAATGCTGTTAATGGACAATTAACAAGAATACGCAATTTGATAATTAAAGACAATGAATTCTTAGAAGAAGCGAAAGATTTTTGTAACAAAATAATAAATAGGGGATATCCTGAAGAAGAAGTAAATAAAGTCCTGCAAGAGAAAATAAAGTACAGAAAGAAAAATGAGAGAAGCAGGTATAAAAGAGAGATGAAACAATTCCAGAATGATAAAACTGTCATGGCAGTGCAAAACAGTGTAGATTCAAATGGTATAAAGGAAGTTATAAGTAGAAATTGGGGACTACTGAAGGCTAATAGTGACATCATGGAAAAAGTAGGGGTTAAACCTTGCTTTACCCAAAAGAGAGGAAAAGTTTTAAAAACATTTTTCAGGGCAAATTAAATAAACCCAGAGAAGAGATATGTAAATGTCAGTTGATTAAATGTTATAACTGTAGTCTATGCAACTATTTATATACTTAAACTAATGACATGAGTATAAGGGATTTTGTAGTGAAGATACCTGGATTATTCAATTGAAAATCTAAGAATGTAGTGTACTTAATTGTGTGCTGTGATTGTAAATCTTTGGGAAGAACTACTCGTGAACTATACAAAAGAATTTATGAGCACAAATATGCAGTACAAATAGGAGACGAGAGAAATGCCTTAAGTAAACATTATAAAAATAAGAAATGTAAAGTTGATTTTACGGTGTCAGTACTGGAATCACTGGAAAATAAGCACTGTTTAGTTAATATAGAAGAAGAGCTAGGGTGGCTAGAATCCTGCTAGCAATTCAGGCTAAATGCTTGTTTTCCCCAGGCTTAAATAACAGGGAGAATTTTATTATGTATTGAAAAGGAAGGGATTGAAACATTAACTATTAGTAGACTGTGAATTTTAAGTAATATTTGTCTTACTGTTTTTAGGTTTTGAACATGTGATTGAGGTAATCATGTGATCTATGACTGGTATATGGGATATTATTTAAATGAAGCTGTGCAGAATTTCATTTTGGTCCGAAGAAGTCTCTGCAAGTTATTTTTAAGACGAAAGCTCTAACCAAAGCTATCCATTAAAGTTGCTGGTTCTTTTCCTGATTGTCTGAGCTTTTTTGGATTTATGTTCCTAGATTTAAGCAGCATCTAGCTGTCACCCAGACTGATGGCGCAATAGTAACAGAAAGCAACTGTCAGCAACACCCACAGTAAACTTACTTGTGCCATCCCAGGGGTGTCTCTTGCCAGCAGCCTGGGAACATATGATCATCAGAATGTACTGCCCTGCTACAGATGGCCTGCATCTGTCACACCTGGTCTACAGACCTCTGGCAAATGCCTATGCCTCATCCACAATGCCCTTTAGGGAGTGTTATGGGGTCCACAACACCAACATAACACAGTTCACAAAATGCAAAGAAAGGCCATGCTGACAACTGCTAGGAGCACACCTGCCTTCTTCAGGGAGCCAGAAATTGGGACAAAGCCATGAATAATAGGGTGATTAAGGTCCAAAGAGGCCACCTGTGAAATACTGCTCTAATAATGTAATAATGTCGATAGAATGATTTGTAGTAGCATGGAATGCCTGATGGATATGAAGTCTGAAATTGCAATGTCAACTGTCTGTAATATCTGACTTCAACCCTGAGTGACCCGCAAAACACTTTGGATGGAAAACCACACTTGTTTGGGTAACCAACAAGATATATGAGTCATAGATGTGGACATTCTATGATACTCTGTACAGTCAACAGGCAGGGCTAGGATTTAAACATGGGAATGCACCCACTGCAGGCAGGCCTAACCCTGGAAGATGGTGACATGTCTGTACCCACAGAACCCTGGGCCACAGCCATGAGAAGTAACATACCCCTCCCTGATCACTCATCCTAGCCAACATCCTGACCCCATGTGGCCATCCAAGTAAAATGAGGTGGGCCATACATATATGTGTGACAAACACACACCTCCAGGCTGGTCAGACAGTCTGACACCCACAAGACCCTCTGAGTGCAGTCAACTATTGAGGAGAGTCCAATGCAAAGTACTGGTAGCTATAGCCAACAATATCTGCCCAGGACACCCCCCACACATATCCTATCCCCTACAAATATATCTGTAGTCTGCCTGTCACCCTGATCCTGTCTGATTTATATTACCCAACCTTGGACTGGAAATCAGACCAGGCCAGAACATAAATGCACAGAGATACCACCATTGTAATATATCACCAAGATGCTGGATCATTTCCACAGCACCAGCAGTCAGTTGCTTGTAGGCACATCCCTCAACAGGCTGGATAGTACAAGAATGTGTAACATTTGCTCCATAAACCTTGTGTGTGTTATCATCCATTCTGTATTCCTCTGGTAAATCACTGTGATGATCTGAGGAGGTATGTCACCAGGTACTGAAACAGTACATGACAGTGTCAAATGGCATGTATGAGAGATGTCTGCTAAAAGCAGCCATGTAACACTTGCAACCCATACATTACTGAGAGAAAATGTCACAATCACTGTATGGCCCATTGTCCGTACATTTTGATAGGCTATCTCCAGATATTCTGCACCAACAGGTTGACAGGTATGGCTATAGCACAAAACAAGCAGGACTGGAATACAACAATCCCTGGAATGGAGTCCCACATGTACTATAAAAGGACACGCTGGGCATGCTCATACACTTAGAGAAATGTGAGTAGGATCTAGGACTGAACAGGCCTTCCCCACACAGTGCACTTTCCATTGCACCACCTTAGCAGTCCTGAAGATATCTGTCACCATAGAAATCACTTTTGTTAGGTCTAGCCCTATAAGCTCTGTGGTGCGTGCAATAACTGAGTAACAAGATAGTACAATTAGCTAGTTGGGTAGGAGTTCCAATTTCAATCCTGGCAAATGTAAAACTGTGTGTGTGTGTGTGTGTGTGTGTGTTCACAACTAAAAACTTTTGGGTCCATTCAAACTCAGTACACCTCCCCTTTCCCCACTTTAGCAGTCCTGCAAATATCAGTCATCTCAGAAGTGCCTTCCATCAGGTCTCCCCCCCCCCATAATCTCCACACCAAAAGACAGCTAGTTTGCCCAGGCTAACACTGTGCTGAAAAGCAAATAAACTGTCTGTGCAATCCAATAATAAAAGTTCTGTTAAAAGCCAGAATTTAATGAAAAGAATGAAATAAAACAAAATAAGAGCAAAAATAATAAAAATTAAGTCCCTTGTCCAATGATAAGCGCTTTTGAATAGTTCTTCTTCAGATTGTATAATCAAATGGGACATTCCTCTGTATATATAAGCCAGTCAGAATTATTCACCCAATGATAATATCAACACCAAGGTTCCAGCCAATCCATGTTTGGATTTCTCCATCTGATTTGCATAAACTGAGTTAACAGTCCCATTTTCCAAATGGATGCCTCACACAGCTCGCTAATGTTCAGTACTAATGAAATATGCAAAGTAGGTGATACTAGTAACCTATAGCACTTCCAAAAGAAGTAACAGGTGAAGCAGCTAGCTTTCATTCATACTTAGAAGCATGCCTCATACCAGTGTATTCAGAGTCAGAATATGCTAAATAGGTGAACTGAACAGCTAATAGTGGTTTCCAAGAAACAACAAAGCACAAATCTGCTAACCTTCATGTATTCTTATTGAAAAACTTGTCAAATAATCCCTGAAGCAGTTTTTTACATATTTCTAATATTCAATAGAGGAAAAATGGCACGAACAATAAATGGATGATTTAAGTAGCCAATAGTGGCTTCCAAGGAGCGGCAGAAAACAAATCTGCTGACTTTCATAAATTCCTATTATGAAACTTCTTTTCTTTTACCTAATTAACCCAAATGAGGTTTTCCACATATCTCTGACGTCCAGTGATGGTGATGACAAAAAAAATGTATAGTAGTAAACATTACTATCGATAAAAGATAGGCGATGTCATTAATCATCCCATCCATTCAAGATCAATAGGGAACTTTTACTTAAATTCCACCATCTCTGTTCAGATGTTTATCATGCTGCTCAGTTTTGTTTAGATGAAACCAGAGCAGGAAAGATATGGGCATATTAAACCATGAATAGCATATGTCGACAGCATCAAATCTTCTGATCTTGACACTAACATAATCAAACTTAATCAAACTTCCATTAGGACATAAATGCTCTTATAAAACAAAGTAATGAGTATGTTATTTCACTATAGCAATGTATGCAAGTTTCAGACTCCATTCCATCCATCCAAAATGTATAAATTTCTGACTTCATCCCATCCATTCAAGATCAATAGGAGATTTTACTAAAATTGCACCATGTCTCTTCAGATATTTATCATTCATCACTTATGATGTCATTAGCTCATGGTCGATCTACATCTCTTCAAGACAGGTTTTAACGGTATAACACTATTCAACCCCGGATGTTGATCAGCTCTAAGGTTTATTATCCATTTGGTTTCCCTAAGTTCATTTATGTTCTCAATATCCCCTTTTTGGGCCAATATGTATGGTCTCTATAGCTTTATATAAAAACAAGTGATCTTTATGCTGACTGACATGGTTAGCTAGGGCATTATGAACATCTTGGTTCACAATGTCCCTCTGATGCCTCTGTATGCGTTTCTTAAACATTTGATTTGTTTTGCCTACATAAAATGACTGGTATGATCTACATGTAGCCAGATAAACAACATTGCTCATGGTACAAGTTTCTTTGACATCAAATATATAAAGTCTCTTCGTTCTTGGATGCTCAAACTTGTTGCTACTATCTATCAAAGTACAAATATTGCAATTGCCACACATAAAAGTCCCCTTCTGTCCTTGAATCTGCTTCATCTTTTGTGTATTAGTGCATAATAATCTTTTCAGATTCCTCTTGTTTTTGTAGCAGAAACCTGGTCTTTCTCCCCCTATGTCTTTTAACTGGGAATCTTGCATTAAAATGGGCCACAACTGTTGGATTATTTGCTGAATTTGATAGTTATCTGTGCTATAAGTTAGAGCAAATCTGGTCAGTGTATCTTTATCCTTCTTCCTATCTTCCTTTGGTAATCTCAAGTCTTTCCCCTTATAGCCTCTTTCTTTCAAATTTTCCTGTAAAAAACTCACCTCTCTATTACATGCGTCCTCTCAGTTACAACATTTATAAATCCTATTAGTTTCATTTCTCATGATGTTTCTGGAAATATGTCTAGGATGCATACTGCTTTTCAGCAGATAATGGTTACACCAGGTACTTTTTCTGGGTAGTTCAGTTTCTAGTTCTCCTATTTCATTGAGCATAACATTAACATCCAAAAAACTTACTGTGTGTTTAGAATAATTAGAGCTAAAAGTCAAGAATGAGGTGGTTGTATTCAAATAATTATGGAAGAGTTGAAATTGCTCTGTACTTCCTTTCCATAAGATGAACAAGTCATCTACAAAACGCCCATAGTACAGAATGTTATCAAACCATGGGTTGTCAGTATTTAAAACAAATTCCAACTCCCATTGAACTAGAACATAATCTATGTGGCACGTGTGATAGCTGCATAACACGATAGTACAAATAACTAGTTAGGTAGGAGTCCTAATCTCAGTTCTGGCAAATGTAAAAGTGTGCTTGTGTGTGTTCACAACTAAAAGCTTTTGGTTCCATTCAAACCCAGTACACCTCCCCTTTCTCCACTTTAGCAGTCCTGCAGATATCAGTCATCTTAGAAGTGCCTTTCATCAGGTCTCAACCCTATAAGCTCTGTGGCATGTGTGATAACTGCATAACACAACAGTACAAATAGCTAGTTAGATAGGAGTTCTAATCTCACTTCTGGAAAATGTAGACGTGTGTGTGGAAGAGTAACAGAGTTGTGTGTTTATTTATAAGTGAAACAGTTTTATGCCATTCCCACCCATGACACTTCACAGTGCCCCACCTTATCAGTAACCTTGGCCAACTGTCAGCCCTGTAAGCTCAGTAGTGCGTGTGATAAATGTTTAACACTGTAGTACAAATGACTAGTTTGGCAGGGTTTCTACTCTTCCAGCAAATGTGTGTGGGCATGTATGTTTGTAAGTAGAAGCATTTTGATATATTTCCCACCCACTGCCCTACTTTATCAGTCCTGCTGATGTTATTTCCCATATCAGTACCTTTGGTCAACTGCTAGCCCAGTAAGTTCTGTAGCATGTGTAGTAGCTGTGTAATACTATGATATGAATCACTAGTTAGGTAGGGGTTCTAGTCTCACATCTAGCAAGTGTCTGTTTGTAGAACAAACAAAGTATTTTTATAGGTTAAACACCCACTGCACTACTTGCTGATGTCATTCCCTGTAGAGGTTCACAAGTGTGTAGTAGGTAATGGCCCAGGAGCCTTAACAAACCTAGCACATAGACAGGCCCTGGCATTATGCCTCACAATGTTACGTCCCAGTGCCTGTATCAAGTATAGCCACTGCAGGGATCCTTGGGTTGAACTGTTTATTACCCATCCACTCATTGAGTTTCTCTGGAACAAGATCAGCTAGGTGCCCTGCATGACATGTATGGGAAGTGTATCTAGGGCATGTGCAGTCTCTTGGTGAGGGACCTGTCCCACCAGCATGTTGTGATGATTGTGGTACTGATGTAGATGTCTCTGCAGTGTGTGGTGTGGATGGATTTATATGTAGCATGTCTAAACCAGCTGGGTCAGACATGGCTTTGTATGTCAAGCACATATAGATGCTAATTAGGTGATATGACACAGAGAATAGCTTGGGTCTGCTGAGTCTGTCTGTATAGGATGTGTGTTTAATGCCTAGGAACCCCTCTGTAAGGTGCTTCTGTGGCTTCCTCAGCTGTAGCAGGTTTCTAGTGAGGTACATGGCAAATGGGCCATAATACTTGAGGATTGATCTAATGAGGGAATAGTAGACAGAGATCATTACCTCTGTCTTCCTGGATGCAAAACCCTTGGTAATTCAATGTGCCATATAGAAGGACTTTCTGACCACAGTGGCAATGTGGTGCTTGAAGGAGAAGTTGCTAACAACATGTGTTGCCAGATCTATTCTAATTCATACAGTGTTCATTGGGCTGCCATTGGTGTGGTACATACTGGGAAAATGAGTGTTTTACCAAGGGGGATGATGATACATATTGTGGTGTCAAGCTTCTGGCATGGTTTCCACACCACTCAGTGGTCTCAGTGAGGCCTTTCTGTGGGATGTGTGCATCACTTGTGGAGTTAATGATAGCTCCCAGCTTGCAGTCCTCTGTGAACTTGGTCAGCCAGAGTTCCTCTGTGTTGGGCCAGACTCCTGAGAAGTAGATGCTGGACAGGACACTACCCAGTACTGATACCTGCAGGACTCCACTTGTGACTGCTTGCCAGTCTGACCTGGAGTTTGCCACTGTCATACTTGTGTGTTCTGTAAACCAATTTGCAAAACAAACAATGATATATGGGTTGATGCCTAGTTTGTGGGGTTTATCAATACGCCCTCACTTAGGGATGGTATCACAAGCTTTGGACAGATTGATGTAGGCTGTATGCAGTGCCTTACTGTCATATACAGCCCCGGTGACTCAGTCAAAAACATCAACCAGGTTGATCAGGCATGATCTGCCATTCACAAAGCCAAACTGTGTAGGTCCAGAGTTAGGAGATCACCTATATCTTGATTAATCAGGTCCCTGATGATGCAGTCCATACCCCTATATAGTAGACTTGTCAACCTAAGGGGTCAATAATCCCCAGGGTCTGTAGATGTTACCCCTTTATGGAGAGGGATGACTGTAGCAGTGTGCCATGTTTGAGGGACAAAGCCTGAGATGAGGCTGTGACTGACCAGGGCACACGGATTTGGTCCAAGGTCAGTTTGTATGTCATGTAGAACACAGCCTTGGATATGTTGGTGTCTCATGGAAGCTGTATTCTTGCCTGTGGACAATGCAGGACTAACCTGGCCTGCAGTACTGCTGGGTATCTGCCATTGTGATTGTACACTTGTTGGGGGAGAGAGGGGTAAAGCTGGCGCTGAATGTGTTGGCAAGACTGTGGCCAATATCTGTTGTCTCAGGGGGTCTATATTAAATCACCAAATGCTTAAAAAAGCCAATGGTGATTAATCGACCCTATGTAAGCAAAAGCTTACAATGTCGAAGTGTCAGAACAGCAAATTTTTTCCAAGGGAAAAAAATCGCTGTTCCAACAAAAAAATAAAAAATAAAAATCAATTTAAAAAATGACATTATGTGGGGGGCTGTGGCCCCACACCCCCCTACTTAAATATACCAACTCTGAAACTGCACTACAGTGCCAAATACAGCAAAGTACCGACATGGCCAAGCAAATTCTATCCCAGGGAAAGAATTTGCTTAATAGCCGCTTCGATATTTTGCATTTTCAGCCTTTTAAGTTCGACCAAGACGCATTTGAAAGAATGCATCTTTAGTCTTGTAATATAGACCCATTTCAGGATAGGAATTAGCATTGTGCAGTAACTCACAGCACTTGTGCTTAATGCTGTGGAGGTTGTTGAAGTAACTATCAAAGGCTTTTGTGATTGTCATCAGTGCCTGTTGCATTTCTGTCTCCATAGATGCCTGTAGGGGATTCCATGAGGGATCCCAAGTTGTGTTTGAGGCTAATAAGGGGGTTCAACAATCATAGGACACCACCTTTTTCTGCAACAGTGTCCTTCTTCTGTTGTACACCTTAGTAATGGCAGGGGACCATTACATTGTCTCCCAATGTTTGTAGCACAGTGTCTGGGTTCTGTTGGCTATGGCTACTACCCTGCATTCATGTACTTGTTTGTACAGTGCATATGTGTATGATTCAACAGTCATGCAGCTATTTCCCATTGCTATGGGTACAGTGAAGTCACCCAACCATGTTTTTATGGCTGCAAACTCAGCTTTGGAGAGGTTTTGCAAGGTAGTTACCTTTGTTTGGGGTGTGGCTGACATGTTGAGTTCCATGTTGATTGCAGCCTGTCTGGATCTCATCAGGTAGGGATTGACAACTGTGGATGAGAACAGTCCCATATTTAAGTAGTCAACACAGGTCAAGGTTGTTGCATCCTCTACCAGGGGTCAGTATGAGCTGGTCTAGGGCATTGGAAATACTGAATTCCAGAAAGTGGTGGGCCACTGTACTGGCTCTTGGCTACTATCCCCAGGTGATGGATGGGTAGTTGAAGTTTCCTACTATGTCAGTGTTGTATTGGACCTTCATAGATGGCAGGGTGTTGAGGAATGTGCATTGACAGTCTAGGGGCAGAGATGTGGACCCATAGCAAGCTATGGTCTGGACTGCACTATTAATCCAAGGCAGTTGTACCAGATATATCTCCAATGCATTATGCTGGGATACTAGTCTGGAGGTGTTCCTATCCATAATGAATATGGAGACACCACATGTGGAGGTGTGGTGTGGTCCATGTTTGGGGGCTGACAGCTATGGGATGTGTTATAGCCTGTTACTGCAGGGCTGCTGTCTGCTGATGTGAACCACCTCTCCACTACAGCAGAAATGTTAATGTCCTCCACTCCAATGAGTGCTGTGAGTGACTGCATCCTGACAGTTAGCTGTCTACTGTTGAGCAGCATGACCCTCAAATTGCATACATGTCTAGCTGTTATGGTGGTAATTACATTTGGAACACTGCCTAATAAGGCATTATAGGGGTGGCATGACACTGAGCCAATACCTGGAAACCCAGGGCTGATAGATGTAGAACATCTGTGGCAAGTCATTGAGGTCTGTCAATCATGTTATTACAAGCAGAGAGATACTGAATCCCCTGAGAATGACACAAAACACACAAGCCAATGTTGCAGTCAATCATCTGTTGATAGTACTGCATCATCATTCTGGGTGATGGCAGTATACTGCTCAGGGCTACTGTCACACCTGCTTGGACCACATAATCAGAGAGTTCAACCATGCCTCTTCTCATGTATTCCAGGGTGGTGTGACCAGGTTATTCACACCCACATGGATACAGAGTGATACTCGTAGTTGTTGTGGAGTGCCATGACTGGCTGTGTCATGTGTTGGATACTGGCATGTGATAGATAATTGGCTGTTACCTGGTCTATATTCAATTTAGTGAGTGGAATATGTGTGTGCCTCAGTATTGAGTTACCCATGATCACTGTGTTGTGCAAGGTAGTTAGCCTTAGGAGTTTAGGTTGAGGGGCACACTATGTAGGTGAAACATGTGTCCCTTGGCATGTGCCATGTTGTGGTGTCTGAGTAGACGTCTGTCTTGCTGGTCTGTGCTGTTTGGGTAAATATCCATTGAGTACCTCTGTGAAGGTGGGTGTGTGGCTTTTCACTGTATGTCATGGCTGTGAAAGTGGGTGTCATGGTGATCTATGTGTTCCACATGGTATGGTGCAGGTGTTGATCTTATTTCTTGACCTGCTAGTCCAGTCTTTGCTGGAGAGTGCATATGTCCACACTGGGTGATGTCCAGGTAACTCTCACAGTTAACACAGGTGTTTGGAGTTTAGAGGGGAGGGTTGTCTGTGTACATGAGGCAGTTGCAACAGTGCCTCAAAATGGACAAGTGCACCAGGTAAATGGGTGAAAGCACAGAAATCTGCACTTCAGTTATGCCAGGAGGGGTGGACGTAATTAGTAAGTACTGGGACAACTTTTGCGATGAACAAGTACTCCTGATGGCTCCCAGGTGTGCCGCACTTATAGATACAATAACCTAGTGAAGTCCCAAGCTATAATGATATTTGAAGTGTAAGAAGAAATAACTAGCACAATGTAAAGGTGAAACTGAGGGCAGACTTTCTGCCACCTGTAATACTTTACCTCAGCTCTGCAGTTATCAGCAGCCTTGGCCATTTGAAGGTTAAGTAAACTCTGTAGCACTGGTGGTAATGGCATAACACTATAGTAGACATAACTAGATATGCAGGAGTTCTAATACCAATACTGGCAAGTGTGCATGTGCAAAAATCATGTACTATCTGGCTTATACAATTTTTGACTTGTGTACTACCCTTCACACTTCCCTTCGCCCTAATCTGGTAGTCCTGTTAATGTCATCCACCTTAGAAGTACCTTTGGACTAGGTGAAAATGTCTAAGCTCTGTGGCATGTGTGATAACTATGTTGCACTATAGTAGAAATAACTACATATGCAGGAGTTCTAATCTCACTAGTGGTAACTGCTTGGATGTGTGCGTGTTTGTGTGAGAATCATGTAGTTTGTGGGTTATACCATTTTTGATATGTGTATTAACGTTTACACTTCCCCTCACTCCAATTTAGTAGTCCTGTTGATGTCATCCACCTTAGATGTACCTTTGGACTAAATGAAAATATATGAGCTCTGCAGTGCATCTGATAACTGTGTAGCACTATAGCAGAAATAACTAGATAAGCAGGATTTCTAATCACACTACTGCCAACTGCTTGGATGTTTGTTTGAGAATTGTGTAGTTTGTGAGTTGTACAATTTCTGACATGTGTACTACCCTTTATACTTCCCCTCACTCCAATTTAGCAGTCTTGTTGATGTCATCCACCTTAGAAGTATCTTTGGAGAAGGTGAAAATGTATAAGCTCTGTGCCGTGTCTGATAAGTGGGTAGCACTATAGTTGAAATAACTAGATAGGCAGGAGTTCTAATCTCACTACTGGCAACTCTTTGGATGTGTGGGTGTGTGTGTGAGAGTCATGTAGTGTGTTGGTTATACCTTTTTCAACTTCTGTACTACCCTTTACACTTCCCCTCACTCCAATTTAGTAGACCTGTTGATGTCATCCACGTTAGAAGTACCTTTGGACTAGATGCAAATATCTAATCTCTGTGGCACATCTGATAACTGGGTAGCACCATAATAGAAATAACTAGATCGACAGTAGTTATAATCCCAATACTGTTTATGTGTGAAGATCATATCTTGTGTGGCTTACACCATTTTGATGTGTGTACCATACACGGCTGGTGACTACCTCCCGCTGTCATTACTTTATATAGTGAGGTAACAGCATCTGCCTCACATGCAGCAAGTTAAACCATTGTACAGTCCTCTGTACAGATGTGTCTGGAATATCCAGATGTTTGCAAACTATACATGCTCGAAAGTAGTTTGTGAGCCTTAGCAATGCCCATGTATGTGATATTGTAGCCAAATAGGCCACAGTGAGTGTACTGACACATATGGCAGCATCAGGTGTCATACCTGACTGAAACACCATGGTGATATGACATCTGCCACCCTCTCAGGTGGCCAGCCTTGTAGGTGCAATATATGAGTCAAGATGCTTGGTTTTACAAATGAACTCTTCATGTTATGAGTCACATTAAAGGTTGGAAGAGGTGTTGACTGACATATTGTGGTCCCAGTTTGTATGTATCAGAAATACCTTACATCTTAACAGGAGTGTGTACACAATTTATATACATGGTATACCAGTAATGTGTCACACATGTCCGCACCTTAGGCCATTTGTCCAGCCCATTTTGCTGGCCTCTGTCCAGATGCCTTGGCACTGACAAGTTGTGAGGTATTCTACAGGAATGTTGAATTCACCTCAGATGGGCCCCAGTGGTGACCACTGTGGTACAATGCATTTAACCTCACCACAACTGAACATGCACATAAAGCAATAAAGCTATTACATAAAGCAATATAGCTTTTACTGACAGTTGTGTGCATTATAAATTGCATGCCATTCACATACCTGGGGTATTGCCAGGCCACAGCAGAACAATGCCATACTCACCTGCTTCAGGATGCTGTCCCATATGCAGACCAGAGGGTCCTAGGCAGTTGTGACAAGGAGGTATTATCAGCAGACTCACATGTGGCCTTGGTACAGAATGGATGCAGCATGTCTGCATATTTACAGTACAAACCCCAATAATACACAAGTCTCTGTCCTCACCATAGATGTGCACCTCTGTGCATTACAAAACCCCAGCCACAACTGCAATCGGACCTGACACATGGATATAGATACAATACAGATACATGTATTTCTAATACATTAGTGTACTAATCCCCAATGGGCCCTTACCTGCATGCTCACTGTCCATTATGTGGGTGCCACCCACCTTCAGCATGTTGACCTCTGTACACTGGTGCTGTATTGGGGTGTGTGGCCCAAGTTTGGTGGGGGCTCATATGCTACACAACTTGGTTATGTGATGGATGACAAAAAGAAATGTGAAGTCATTTGTATGATGTGGTGATGACTGTACCCACTGGTGACAGAGTGGTCATTGCAGCAGATGTCAATGGGCATGTTGGTGAAGGGAACAGAGGGTCTGTGGAACTGATGGGTATGCATGGTGTTAAAAGGAATGCAGACGGTGAGATGGTAATGGGGTTTGCAAAACAGGTGGACATGGCTGTGGTGAATATGTACTATGAAAAGAATGAGGAGCATAGGGTGAGTTACGAGACTGCAGTAAGATGCACACAGGTGGAATATATCCAATGTAGGAGGGCCAGTTTGAAGGAGATTGGAGACTGTAAAGGGGTGAAGGGGAAAGTGTATTTAGGCAGCATAGAATGTTGGTCTGCAGAATGATGGTGATCAAAAAAAGTGGAAGTGTGAGTTCAGCAGCAAGGATCATATGGTGTGAATTGGAAAAGGGTGATCATGAAGCGGAGTTCAAGGAAGAGTTAAGACAGAAACTGGGTGGCACTGTCAATTTACCACATATCTGGTTAAGTACAGCAGTGCTACTAAGGGAGACAGCTAGAAAGGTGCTTGGTGTGACATGTGGCTGGAGGAAGTAGTACAAGGAGACCTGGTGGTGGATTGAGTAAGTACAAGACAGTATACAGAGAAAGAGGATGGGAAAGAAGGAGTTAGACTGTCAGAGAGATGAGGAAAGTAGACAGGAGTGTGAGGAGATGAAGCGCATGGCAAAGAGAGATGTGGCAAAGGCTAAGGATAAGGCATATGAAGAGTTGTATGAAAGTTTGTGAATTACTGGCTGGTTGTATTGCTCTTTGCTATGTTCAGTCATTTTAGTTGTTTTGCTAAGAGGTTGTTGCATGTCTGGCCATTGTGTATGGCCTGTCATGATTTTGTAGCAGTGTACCGTTCACTTATTTATATGGGCTGTGGGGGGAGATGTTTGTGTCATGGGTCCTTTTGTGTCCAACTAGGCATGCTGCCAAAGTTATGGGTGGTCTATCAGCAGCATATGTTTGTGTGGGCATTTTGAGATGTATGCATATATATTTTGAGACATGTATGCATATATATATATATATATATATATATATATATATATACACATATACACCTCAGTATTTAGTGGTAATATATCTATATATTGTTATACACATATATGTACTTCCATACATACATATCTCTCTCTATGTATATGTTCTTTTCATATATATATATATATATATATATATATATATATATATATATATATATTTGTAGATACCAATCCTTCCTAATTGCACAGTGTCTCTTCCCTATTGTAAACTGACTGTAAATTAGGGTATGTTTGAGAAAATATCCTAAAACCATACATCTCAGATGGCGTACTGGTAAATTGCTGTGACAATGGTGTGCAGGGCCCTGGATTCAAGACGTACAAGGGTTGTTTATTTTGTTGCTAGGCAGAACAACGACTGTTGGATACAGAGGGATTAAGGCAGTTTTGAGCAACTTTAAGGGTTTGCGTGATGGTAAGCGGTGCTAACGTACGGTTAAATGACTAGTGCGCAAATCTGCTTAGCATTTATATTTAAGCAATGCTGAAACTTGCTAAGCATAGCTCATCCTTTGTAACCATTGATTACATTCCAGTCAGATAAAATAGCAGAGTAATAGGTTCATAGGTTCATAGGTTAGTACTAGGCTAACTGCCCTTGCAAGCCATTTTAAGCCTAGCCAATTATCCCTTGTGAGACTCAAACCCTGCACCTTGTGATTGTAAGTCAAACACATTAACCATTAGGCCACCCTCCCACCTCCAGCTGTTGTCAGAACACTAGCCTTAGTTTTAATGACAAGAAATGTGTCACAATCTCTTGATGAATCAATGTGTTGTCCACAAATGACCACATCAGTGGTAGTTCAATGGACACAGATATCCTTATAGGAGGTCTGTGAACACAGCTTGACAGCAACGTCTCTTCTGACCACCACATTGCCACTGTGGACAGAAAGTCCTTCCATGTGGCACATTGTATAACTAAGGGTGTGTCATCCAGGAATGAAGAGGTCAATGTCTCCCTCCCCTCCCCGCTCATTACACTAATCAGCAGGTACAATGGCCCATTTGCCATGTGATTCACTAGACACCTTCAATAACTAGGTAAGCTGCAAGTGTACCTCACATATAGGACTCGAGGAATGAAACAACTGTCTGATATGGAACGAGGTCAAAGCCTCCAAGTGTTCCCAGTCACATCTAGGCTACTTAAAGGCAATCTGCTTGGCTGACAATGCAATGTCTTCCCAGCTGTGTTACACATGCCACAGCTAAGAAACCCCAATCTGTATGCACCACATGCCATGGATTCCTCAACCGCATTACCACATTCAACAGAACATGCTTGGGGACAGGTCCATTCCCCAAACACTGGCCACATTATGTGATATATGTTGCATAAATGTCAAATCACCTCACTGGCCCTCTTCAAGAGAAATCCAGATGAGTGGATGGTGAATATAACTGTAACCCTGGGGATCACTTATGTGGCAGTATTTGATAGATGCACTGCTGACAAATGGCAGGTGGCATGATGCCAGGGTATTCCCATGGGCTAGGCTTGTAACAACCCCATGGCCATTAGTGTGGTACACACATATGTACACATGGACCCATGACAGTACTGGCAAATATATGTGTGTGTGCATTACTGTGTATACAATTGTTTGTGTACTTGTAAACCTGTAGGTGACATTACTCTGTGGCCCTTCCACCCACACCACCACCCATTGTCATAATATGCAGTGCTGGTGATGTTATTCACTGTAAGGGTACCTTGTGACACTCTTCAACCTATAGGCTCCATGGAGCATGTTGTAACTGCATTACACAATAATAACAATGACTATGTAGGTGGGAGTTCCACCCTGTGTCCTGAGAAATGTGAGTGTGTGTGTGTGTGTGTGTGTGTGTGTGTGTGTGTGTGTGTGTGTGTGTGTGTGTGTGTGTGTGTGTGTGTGAGTGTCTGAAAGTGATCATATTTTTATGAGACAGCAGTTTGAGGGCTTAGTCTCCACACACACTGCACATTGCAATACTGTACAAGGGCTGGTGATGTTGGCCACAGTACAGGAGCCATGGAACAATCATCACCTTACAGTCTGTGTTGTGTGCAGTACATGAGTGTCACTGTAGTAGCAACAACTACTTAGCCAGTGGTTCTAATCTGAAGAAGCTCAAATCTGTGAACATTTGTGTGTCAGTACAGTATCTTGTGTTTGAGTGAGTACTAAGTCCACTTGGAGGGCGGCTCTCACATTTTAGACAGTGGTGCTCCCACTACATGTCCCAAGGTCCACTATATGTGATCTGCTGTCTCCATCAACCTTAGAATTATCTGACAACAATCTTCAGCCCAATAAGGCCTATGCTGTGTGCATGAACTATGTAACAGTATACCCTGACTGACAAGATAGTCAGGGCTGCTAAACCCAGGTGTGTCAAATGTGTCTATGTGTTTGTCAATGTGTATATGTCTAGTATGTTATAGTATGTTGTGTCCATTCACACCCACTACATCCCCCATTGCCATACTGTACAAGGCCTGGTGATGTTGTTCAGATTAGAGGAAACGCGGAACACACCTCACCCTACAAGCTCAGTGGTGTATGCAATTAAGGCAGAACACATTAGTAGCAATAACTAAATAGATAGGGGTTCTAATCTCAGTGTTGGCAAGTTTGTGTGTGTGTGTGTGTGTGTGTGTGTGTGTGTGTGTGTGTGTGTGTGTGTGTGTGTGTGTGTGTGTGTGTGTGTGTGTGTGTGTGTGTGTGTGTGTGTGTGTGTGTGTGTGTGTGTGTGTGTGTGTGTGTGTGTGTGTGTGTGTGTGTGTGTGTGTGTGTGTATGCTTGTGTGTTTGAGTAAAGGGATCTACTTCTGTTTGCAAAAAAAACATTTCCCAGGAGTTCATTTGACTGAGACCAAATTGGCAAAAGCTAAAATTGCAAATGAATCATCTTGTGGAAATTAATTTCCCCAAAATTAGTACTGGCAGTGTAAATGCCCATTTCCCCGCTATACAGATGTACAGCAATACTGGAGTTAGTATATATAGTTGCTGTTGGTTGTAGGGGGCACAGCTCCCCACATTGGGGAAGTGTTGTGTGTGTATCCCTACATGTAATGTGCTGTTATACTGTTGAGTCTCTGTTAAGAGGGTAAGTGGTTGTTAATCTAACTAGGTGTTGGTCTACACCACCCCACACCCTCCAATGTGTGGGCTGTGCCCCCCACACCACCAAAACTATTTATATCAACTCCAGGATTGCACTACAGTGGAGAAAAGGACATATACCCTGCCACTACTATTTTTAGTGAAATGAAATTTGGTGGCCTGATTATTTAGTGATTTGAAGTTTTGGCAATTCAGTCTTGGTGGAATTACATTAGCAAAAATGAGTTCTCTGCAAAGTAAAGTACATCCATGTGAACAGTACTCTCTGTGTGTTGCATCAACACAAAAGCCTCTGTGTGTGTGTTATTCACAAAGTTTTGGTGTGTGCCAGCCAGTACACTAACCATTGTCCACTGTACAAGAGCTGCTTACATCAGCCACCATGCAATTACCTGTATACACCCCTCAGACCTATCAGCCATGTGACACATGCAATAACTGTTATATAGACCTGTTAATTATGTTCAATTGTACCCTGGATATGACACAATCAATGTGATACTACACTGCCACACCCCTTGTAGGAAAGGACAGCAGGCCAACATCCTCCTGACACACAGACACCTAGAACACAAACAGAATACATTATGGAGGCCACATTCAGTCAGTGTTAATAACAGCAATAATGCATCCTGGCTGGACAGCTACACACCCTGATGTGTAAGCATTAACCATGCCAGCTGACAACACTTTAAATAGTATTACATTGCTAAACTATATAACATTCACCCTGTGCATCAGAACCATATTAGCATGTCCCTGCATTGATGGTATGGATGACAGGGATGTGGCACAGGTATCATCATATGCACAGGGTGTGGTGTGGGTTTGCCTGAGGCCTGGGCTGAGCCATTTGGTTGACATCATGTGTGTGGGCTAGGAGGTTGTTTATTAAATGGACCTTGCAGAGGTGGTGTGTGTAAGTATGGAGGTACCCTAGCTGTGATAGTGATGTGTGTGTGTGTGTGTGTGTGTGTGTGTGTGTGTGTGTGTGTGTGTGTGTGTGTGTGTGTGTGTGTGTGTGTGTGTGTGTGTGTCTGTATGGATGCACACAGTTCTGCCATGTGGCTGCCCTATACAGGGGTATGTTGGACAGCTGCAAACTGTACATGGCAGGGTGTACAGTTCAATGTGCCTGGCCACGGACATGGGAAGTGGACCCACCAGGGATTGCATGGGCACCACCAGGCAGAAGCCCAGACATGGTATTCTCCCCTGACGATGATAATTGTCTGCTGGATCAATGTCCCTGTCGGGACCAGCCAGGACCATGTGCCCATTTCCTGCTGCATCATGATGTGGACAGCACACCCCTGCAGTGGAGCTGCTGGTACTGCCACTATAGGAGCTGGAGTGAAATGTTGCATGGCCACATAGACCTTCAGGTGCTTGTGGTGTTGTCCCATGTCCACATGGCTGATGCCTTACTCCCACCACAAGCTCTAGCACAGACATCCCATGGTCAAGCATTGCCACCATCTCACCCACCCTTCTATCCACGACCTCCACATAATAACAGTGGGCATCTGCAAGATCACAGATGTTGTCACACACAGCAGGAAAAGTAGTGCTCTGGAGCCTCAGACCATCTCTGGTGTAACATTCAATACATGCCTGTGCCTTCATGATGGCCCAAAACATGCATCTGGTGATACCTGCTGTGGCACTTGCGGCAGGCGCATGATGGGCAGCAGTCCACCTATGAGCACCCCTGTCTATCTGCCTGTGTGGGACCTCACCTGTTATCCAGCTATGGCTGGCATCTACAGACACACTTGCCATAGTCACCACACTTTCCTCTCCCATGCCACCACCTGCCACCTGTCCCTCATCTATAGCCACTCGTAATGGGGTATGTGTGGGCATTGTGACTGTGTGCGGGAATGGGGTAGAAGAAAGTGGGATACTAACCAATGGCACAGATTAAGCCCCTGACAACCCTGCCTGTGCCTCAATTTGACTATCATCATTGTCAGAGTCTGCAGAGATACTGACATCAGTTTCCCTGTGGGAGGGACCCTAACCCACATTGCTACCTGTGAGGGGAAGATAATATATGTAAAGTAATGCATGTATGTTATGATTTACTTACACACACACACACACACACACACACACACACACACACACACACACACACACACACACACACACACACAGAACTACCTTGTCTCTATTCTCATACAGCAACACAGACCTGTTCTCTCACTTACAGATGAGGTGGCACAAAGATATTACACAGACCTCACATTACCCAACAGTTGACATGCATGACACATGGCACTCAACATCATACATTGCAGCCATTCTTAATCCCTGTTACTAACAATATCCATCTCTAGGATGCATGAGTTGTGTTAGTAGGTGATGTCCCTTCACCTGGGACACAGCACATCTATGTACACATTATTGCTGTGCACCTGTATAGCACACTGGCATCTACTGTAGACCATACCTCACAACTGTACAAATCATTTCTGAATGTGCAGATGTCTGGCAGTTATGTTGACTCTGTTCCTCACAGCCCCTATGTGTTTCTCTGACACATAACTGGGATGATATGAGGGCTGATGTCAGTAATTAATGACTGACACTTGATTTTCAGATCTCATCATCAGCAGTGCATGTATGTGCAATAAATTCTGGTTACACCAACGACCTTCAAAGCTTAATGTGGATACGAGGAGAGTACACACACCTGTCAACATGCCAGTCTCTTCTATGATATGAAATGGGGCCACACTATTGCATTTGAAAACATTACACACACCTGATATTTGACATATGACCTGCACAATCCAATCAAGAATCAAAGAAATGTGTTAGTTGTGAAGATAATGAATGAGATGCGTACAATATGGGGGTTGCATAAGTGTGAGCACTTTTAAACCAATGGTTTGTTGAAGCACCTGTTAAGTGAACTACAGCAGTCACTATTCCTGTGAAGGGGTATACAAGCATGGCACATCTTGACTTGACATTATTTGGTCTTTCCCTACAACGTTCCCCCAACTCTGCCAGATTGGAAGGCCAGCTCATGTGCACAGCCCTTGGAGGTCACACAGGGCCTTTACTATTGCTGTTGAGTCTGGGTTATGTCTGGCCCAATTCATAACCATGAAGTGTTCAGATACAGCCATTCTTATTTAGCTTTGGATGTATGTTTCAGTTCACTGTTGTGTTTGAAGCTGAAACCCCTCCCTACCCTCAGCCTTACTTCAGATGCTTGACAACTATAGGCCACACATGAGTATCATTTTGCAGTGTTCCAAATTCCCTCCACAATGTCTACAGGCCTAGTTCCAGCAAATGAACAGCAACCCTAAAGGTGTACACTGGCACCAGCAAGCTTCAAGTTGGGGATGGTGGCCTTGAGGTGAAGGGAGCTGTTGCTTGTGCACCACACATATCTTTATGAATACTGTCTGTGGGTTTGACCCTTTGTGTCATGACACCATTACACACTGCAACACATGCCTTTGGGAGACTTGATGTTATGCTTTTGCTACCTGTACACAGCCCTGGATGGTGTTTCCTGTGGGGAAAATCTTCCATCTACTTACCCTACCCCATAGGCCACACTTATGCAGAATCCAGGTAATAGTTTCCAGAGGTACTACACAGGTAGTACTTGCTAGGCATTCCTGCAACTCCCTCAGTGTTGCTGCATGTCCCAACCAGTGTTCTACATGTTTTGTCATCTGTTTTGGATGGGCATCTGGTTCTTTTCAACATCACTGTTGTCCCATATTTAATACACCTCTAGGTCACTGTCTGCACTGTTTTCCATGGTATATGCAATGGTGAGGTAATGTTTTTTTCCCTATTCCTGACTGCTACATTTCAGATATGGGATCCCTTTGATGCTTTGTAAGGTGTGTGCAGGCCATGGCTGCTTCTGTTGCAGTCAACTGAGGAAATGTCATGAACATACTTTATGGGCAGCAGACCATTACTTGGTGTGACATTGTGGCCCTGTACTTGATGGTAGGTGTGTACTCAAGTAGAGTGAGTGCTGTCAGTACATCACAAGCTGCCTCCACAATAAGTTATTTTGAGTATGTGCACACATATGCATCCGGTGTTTTGTAAGGTTTGTATACCCCATTTTTGCTGCCCTAACATATAATTCTATTTTACACGTTAATTGTTCATGTTAGGATCACATTACAGGTTGTAAAAGGTGTGGAATGTATTAATGTGGCCTGTCGTTGTATATATCAGGAACAGTTGCCATCTTAATAGGTGTGTGTACACTGTTGTATTCACTATATAAGGGTAATGTTTCATACATGTTCCTACTGTAGTCCATTTGTCCCACCATTTTGATTGTCTCTGTCCACACATCTTGCACTGGCAGGTTGTGAGGTATACTGCAGGAATCTTACATACCCTTCAGATATGACACCATGGTGACCACTGTGATGCAGTGCAGTTAACACCAACAAACTGAACATGTACATCATGCATTATGGGTAGGTGTTATAAATGTGTGCATGGCAAATAGCATGGCCTTAACTTGGCTGGTGTATTGGCAAACCTCAACAAAATGATTCTATACATACCAGCTACAGGCTGCTGTTGCAGTTGTATACCTGAGGGACCTAAATAGTTGTGGGAGGGATGTAATGTAGCAGCCACTCATGTGGCCTTGGTACAGGGTGGAAGCAGCATTTCAGCATATTAACAGTACAGCCCCCAAATACTACAAAATATGCTGGCCATCACCATAGATGTGCACATCTGTGCATTACTAAACACCGGCAAGACTTACTATCTCATCTAACATATGCATGTAGATACTATACAGATAGAAATGGATAAACAACAGTGTTCTAGTAATGTGCACTGGGGCCTTACCTGCACGCTCCTTGTCCATTGTGTGAGTGCAACCTACCTCCACAATACTATCTTCATCTTCATGGGTTGTGCATTAGGCAGGTGCCCTAAGGTTGGTGAGGAGGTACTTGTTGGGTATCAGTGGTGGCTGGATGGCTTGGCTCCCACCTGTGGCTAACCTGTACCTTGCTACAGCAGCAGCCCATTGACGGGCATGGTGAATGAGGTCACTGGCCCAATGCCGCACCTGCTCATAAGTTCTGCTGTGCAGGCCGACATCATTTACCCTGTGGACCAGATCGTTCCCCAGCCCATAATGTTCTATCACAAATTGGGTGATTATGTCATTTTCACCAACAGAGAATGCCAGGAGGCGAGGCCTCTGCATGTTACATGGAAGACATAAACAGGAAAAAAGGTCACAGGACCTCATACGGTTGTCTAATTGCACATCAACAGTGGATATTCCTTGCAAATAATCCAAACTACACCATAACCCTCTAATTTATCATGACTATAGCATCTTACATAAAACTCCTAGCCCTGAGCTATCTTATTTCCCCCTGTGTTGGACACTTAATTGCATAAAACTCTATTCTCCATTCATTTCTGTGCAGAGGGATGACAATGGCCATCTTCCATGTGGATGGTGTGTGGATGGTGGCAAGTCTGTGTTTGACTGTAGTGTGTGATGGAACTGTGAGCACATGCCTGAGATTATGTAGGAGGCAGACAGGGATGTTATTATGCCCAATGGAGACTTGCTGTTGTTGCCATCAGTAGGCAATGTGTACATGTTCACCATTCCTGAGGGGAGGAGTGTGGTTGATGTGCATATCCCCCTATAAAAATGGGGTGGACAGGGTGGCGATGTTCCTACCTAACCTGTCTGATGCAGGTTGCCTATATCCATGGCATGTGTGTATGAGGTGTGCTTTACCCCCAGTACAGGATGAATTGTGTTGTTGCCTCTGAGACTGACAACATATGTGAAGACACTGTTGCAGTTGTCCTTGGTGATGTGGATATGTCCGATTTGTAGTAATGGTCAGCCTTACAGGAAGTCACCTGTGAATTTACATGCTTGTTCAGATAGAGGTGGACTTGCTTCCAAGTTGTTGCCTGCACCAATGTGTCCCTGTACAGCCAATATAGCAACCTATTATGTGGTTTGTGTATTGCTGCTGTCCACAAAAGGGGATTACTCTACCTTGGTGGAGACTGGTTATACAGGTCATTACTGTTGAGTCCATATAGCTACAGTGGATATAAAGTGTACACACCCCTGTTACAATGCCTGATATTTTTGCAATTGAAACATGGCATCACAATAACTGATTTCAAAACATGTCCCACCTTTAATTTGACCTATAGCCTGTACAATTCAATTGTAAACATAAAAATCTGGTCTGTGACAACATATGGAAATATTAATCGGTACAATAAGCCAGTTGAATGAGTGTGCACACCCTTAAACTGATATGTTGAGTAAGCACCTGTTGAGATGGTTATAGCATTCATTCATCTTGGTTTGGACTTTAACATCATGGCACATCTTCTCTTGAAAATAGTTTCTCACCTTCCTTGAAACAACTTTGTTTGTTTTTCAGTAGAATTGTACAGATTAAGGGTAACATTCAAGATGAGAAACATTTTGAAATGATTTTCTGTGGTCTCATTGTCATACAGGACACAAACCTGGCATTCCAACAGGGGTGTGTACACTTTTGATATCCACTGTATATAGGTGTTGACCTAGCTGTTAGTGGTAGGCATGGACAGAGGGTCATACAGTTGGATACTTCTCTGATTACTACCTGATAATCATGCCTACTCTAGTACCCACATCAGTGTCAGGTCAATGCAACAACCAGTAGCTGTACACATTTATGTCTGTTGTACGCACTGACATTGATATTGCACACATGTGCAACATGCACAACCTATTTACCTGACTGCTTGAAGCCCATGTTATTAGTTTTGTGCCTTCCAGCTGAATATGCACATACATATGTGCTCAAGGGATACCTGGTATACATTTCTGTTCTATGTTAGCATGGCAAACTGTGTTTACAGTCTTGCTGCTCAATCATACTTCTCAACCTGTTATAGCAGGACTTCTGGACAATGGCATACATGAATGGGTGACAAAAAGGACATCAGTATTGATACTGTACTAATATAGCTGCACCATACATTAGTAAGTGTATTGCACAGTAGGCTTTGACATCACTGTGATAACCTGGAATATGTCCAACAGTCATAAGTAGGCTATTAAGTTATGTTGTCATTGCTCACAGACTTGCCAATAGTTTAGCTGACACAACACAAGTATATGTGTATGTGACTACAGATATCAGTCACAAATATGCTTATTGTCCAGAAGAACACTGTACAGATGAATGTTATCAATTCAATATATCACTTGCAGTTCAACACACAAGTCTGCAACAGTACTTTACCATGCAAATGCCCTATATAGGTCTCTTAGATTTACAAGACAAATATATATCATACTCATATTCACAGGTAACATGCGGATATGGGCAACATCCCATTAACTGGCCTAGCAGTGGCGCAGTAACAACTGTTTGACAGACACCCCAGTGGTTGTTATATGTGAGCTGTCCTTTCCCAGGGTAAGTCAGGTTCCTGAGCTGTGATCCTGGTTCTTAACCTCTTAGAGCATCACATCTGGACAAAGCCTATAATGATGGGGGGATAAATAGGGACATATTTTAATTATTCCTGTTACAAACTTAGGAAGTTTATAGAATAATACATTTTGCATTATTGTGAATATTCTTAAGGATGTGGAGTCTTAAACTCAAGTGTTTGTCATTACTTAATGACTGTAATCCTCAGCTATTTGTCAGAAGAGTACAGATTTCAGGAGGAACATCAAAAAACTATGATGGGAGAATCTGGACATTCTGTGAAGATCTGTACAATTGAGAGGTATGTCTGTGATCAATCCCACTACAGAGAGGGCTAGATGCTATGGCCATAGCAGCCGTTCAGCAGGACATTAGTACAGCAAGTCTTGTTGGGATATATATTCTTCTAAGTCATATTGTTACCGACCAAGTACTACATTCAATTGCATGCTTATGTTTCCCATACCTTTTTTATTTTTCTTCTCATTTCTGTTTTCCAGTTTTTGTTTTTATTTGTTTTCTCTCTCTCTCTCTCTGTGCACTACAGGGATACATCTGGTTTGAAAAGGTGGCACCATGGCTTTTGTAGGTGATGCTCATGACCAGGTAATGACCTGTGCATCAATTGGTGTTCCCCACTTGCTAATTGCATGCAGAGCAGCTGTGTAGTTCTTCCAATAGTCAATGTCATGGCAATACGCTACTATAATTGAGTACTCCATGTGGGTGTTGCCCCTTTCCCTTACCTGTGAGGAAGACATCCTGGAGGTGTGTGAACTAATACCTTTTACAACAAGACTTGTGGAGACAAGCCAAATAAATGGTGGAGAAGGTTCAAGACGTAGGAGCAGAATGTGTGTATTGCTATAATATGTTTGGAATACTGCTAGTTTAACAGGGTTTGTCTGAATATGCTACTTCTGCATGGGTTTCAGTCTGACAAAGTTCTGTCTCTGCATAGCTCTCAGCTGTAGGGATATCCATATAATGGCCAGAAATTAGCCTGTTATGTTTGGTGTTTGGTCTGCTCTCCAGACAGGTGTTGTCCTTGGAAAATTAGTAGCATACTCTGGTGATTGCATTCAGTAAATTATAACATCCATTTGTTTTTCTGACTTTATATCCCTCAGAAAAGATATGTTATAACAATCCCTGTAACACCAGCAACTTTTTCAGTGTATAACAGAAATATTTCAAGTATGCCCATGTATTTGGGCCTCTGTCCACCAATTATGTCAGGCTTTGTCCAGATGTCATACAGTAGAAGGTTGATAGGCATAATGGTCTATTAGTGTTGTCATTCCTGCTGAGGGGAAAGGCTGGAAAACATTTTGAAGTCTGTACATTCAAGTTGTTGGTGTATAGAGAATGCTCTTAGATGCCCTTGTAACATATTTTATGTGGGGGAGAGTAACACATGTTTTAAAAATGGGCTGTTAGAACATGTGAGGCATATTATTGATAAGAAAGAAGACAGTTCTATAGCTGTACATTTGGATAAATCTCACCATGGGGACAGTAGTGGGTTCCAAGGTACTGTTTTGGAAAAAGCATGTTCCTCAGTTTGATGAAACATTCATAAAAGAGCAATTGTTATGTAAAGAATCAATGTATTATTATTATTTTTATTATTAATAAATGTGATACTTTATCCCCTAGGGGGTTAAATGAGGATTGTAATTGGAGGCATTTAATTATGTTATTAAGTGTTAATTGCTCCTTGTGATTAAGGCAAGTATTTCTCATAATGTTTTACTCCTTGAAGGCTTTGGCCAAGAAATCAGAGTATAATAAACATGTGTGGATTACTAGCTGGTTGTATTTCCCTTTGTTTTGTTCAGTAATTTTAGTTGTTTTGCTAAGAGGTTGTTGTATGTCTGGCCATTGTGTATGGTCTATAATGATTTTGTAGCAGTGTACTGTTCACATATTTATTTGGACTGTGGGAGGGAAGATGTGAGTGTCATATGTCCTTTTGTATCCAGCTGTGCATGCTGCCCCAGTTATGGGCTGTCTATCAGCAGCATATGTTTGGATGGGCATTTTGAGACATGTCTGCGTATATATATATATATATATATATATATATATATATATATATATATATATATATATGTGTGTGTGTGTGTGTGTGTGTGTGTGTACATATATATATATGTGTGTGTGTGTGTGTGTGTGTGTGTGTGTGTGTGTGTGTGTGTATATATATATATATATATATATATATATATATATATATATATATATATATATATATATATGTGTGTGTGTATACATACACATCTCAGTATTTATTGGTACTATATCAATATATTGTTATACACATATATGTATATCAATACATATCTGTCTCTCTCTATGTATATGTTTCTTTTCAGATATATATATTTGTAGATACCAATCCTTCCTAATTGCACAGTGTCTCTTCCCTATTGTAAACTGGCTGTAAAGTAGGGTATGTTTGAGAAAACATCTTTAAGCCATGAATCTCAGATGGCTTACTGGTAAATTGATGTCACTATAATGTGCAGGGTCCTGGGTTCAAGACCTGCAGGAGCTGTTTATTTTGTTGCTAATCAGAACAAAGACTGTTGGATACAGAGGGATTAAGGCAGTTTTGAGCAGCTTTAAGCATGCTTGTGTGGGTTTGTGTGATGGTAAGCAGTGCTAATGTACGGTGAACTGAATAGGCACTTACACCATGTAGGCTTCGCTTACCAGTGCGCAAATCTGCTTAGCATTTACGTTTAAGCAATGCTTAAACCTGCTAAGCATAGCTCAGCCCTGGTAACCATTGCTCACATTCCAGTCTGATAAATTAGCATGGTAATGACATCTTTAATACGTGCATTTAATTTCCTGTACATAACATGCTTCTATGTGCTGTCATTGCAGTAGCAAGGGGTTTGACTATACTGTATGGGGCACTTGGGTATACATGGGTAGTACCACAATCTTTTTTTTTATTTGTTTTATACATGGGTAGTATCCCAGGTTATATGCAGTCACACTTGCATGTTAAATAAAGCGAAAGACCAAAACCAAAACTTAGTTCAAAACACACAACTAAAGGGAAACAAATTGTTCGAGAAACTAGATACAACAATACAATACCTATTAATAATACAATATGTATTGTGTATGACCTGATATTATGTCATACACAATACATATTGTATTATTGATAGGTATTATGTGTAGGTTTGTTTATTTATTTTTAACATATTTATTTTTATATATTTATATTTGCATAACCCATATAATTTATTAATAACCATATATTATAGGTTATTGATAGTATGAAGTAATGGTGATATTTCATACAAAAATTTTAAATGAATTTTAAATGAATTTAAACAAATTTCATCATATTTTATATAATACAATACATTATAAATTTGCGATATGTATAGGTTCATCCATTTTATATCAGCAGACTACATGGTGTTGTATCTAGTTTCTCGAACAATTTGTTTCCCTTTAGTTTCTGTTTACGATCCGTGCCTGTCATGTTTTTAGTTAGTTTTTAGTTAGGTTTAGGTAAACGTTACTATAGGAATTCTAAAGTAATAGGTTTAATTTATTAAATTGGTTAATTGATGGTTGCCATAGGAGATTTATTTAAGTGTATTGTGGGTGTTTGTCAGTGTATTTGAAAAAGTTTGGCATAGCCAAACGAAAGCAATCATTTTAAGAGACTGCCGTTTTATCATAAATAAACGTTATTTTTGGATGCAAGACAACGTCTTGGTTTTTCGTGACAGGAAGCTGCTATCAGTCCCATTGTGCTTGTGTGTTTTGAACACTTGCATGTTGCACCAGCTACAGTGCATTTGATGTCAAAAAATAGTTTAACACATATTGTATTTCTTAAGTTAGTACTTTTAACAGTGCTTTTTCAAGTAAAAGTAGATTGCAGATTGTAGTAATTGACCCATACACCCCTGCATGCAAAGCTGGGACTCTGAGTACTATCTTGTTATTGGTGTTTGAGCTGTATGTTTTTATGAGTCTCCTATTGAATATTGATATGATATTATGATATTAACTGTAGACTACTATGTTTTTGGACATGTCATTGAGTACTGCTGTCATGTTGTAATGACATACCTTTCATTTTCAGACTTCTATCCTTCAAAACATTCATCCTAATGCATAACCTGTTGGCTATCTACTTTCTGCCTGTCCTCTGTACAGATGTACAGATGTCAGGTATTGCTAAGACCATGCACCTATGTAGGTGCCCACATAGTATTGTGCTATGAACCTGGACACTGCTGCTAGTTCCAACATATGGGACATTCCTTCATGTGGGCCTTGCCCCTTTTCCTTGCCTGTGTGAGGGACATTACAGAGGTGGTGGGATACAGATTCACATACAGTAGGTGGCAATACATCACAGGACTGGGCATGTGGAGACAGGCCAACAACATGGGGGACATATCCCCAGAATTGTGAACAGATTCTATGTCATCAGTGCTGTTATACACATGGTGGATTGATAGATTGACAGGGTTTGTGTGGACATGCATTTAGTGAGTGACTTCACGACTGAGAGTGCTATGTCTCTGACATACCTCTCCTCTGGCACGCTGTCAATGGACTGGCCACATGCTTGCCTGTTATGTTTTGCCTGTTCCCCAGACAGTTGGTGTCCTTGGTAAATCGGTCGTGGACTCTGGGAATGCAGTCAGTAAATAATCATATCTATTGGTATTACTGACTTCATATTCCTCATAAAGGATATGTTACAACAAACCCAGTAACATCTGCAACTGTCTCAATGTATGACAGCAATATGTCCAATCTACCCCTGTGTTTGTGTCTATGTCCCCAAATGATGTCAGGCTTTGTCCAGATGTCAATGAGGCTTAGACATATTTAGTATAATTATTGCTTGCCTTCATACCTGCTACCATCCCAGTGATGTAGTAGACCCACAGACATGTCAAGGAAGAGGCCATAGATATGAGTTTTGAGCCTGTACATTCTGAGGTGAAGTGTACATGTGAGAGGCCTGTGTATGTCTGGCCATTGTTAACAGACTGTCAGGATTGTTTACGCCTGTCATGTGTGCATGTTATTTGGGCTGTGTATGGAGTGGGGTGGATGTAAGTTTTATGGCTCCTTCGTTATCTGACTGTGCATGCTGCTCCGGTTTCTGCTGATCTATTGGCTGTATGTGTTTGTAGGGGCAGACTGAGACATGTCCTATATCAAGGTCAGGAGTCAGACTATACTGAGAATTGGGACTGTATATGTAGGGCTAATGTGTGAGTGGCAAACAATGATGTATTTGTTCACACAGTTCATATACTCTACTATTCACTTGACTTACTGGTATGTGACTGTGACTGTAGTGATATTGGTTGTGGGTATGCACTTTCACACTGGTGTCTGTTTGTCAGTGCTGTTACATCCTTGTAGTGCCTGATTTATTTGCAAATACTTGTGTAATTACCCATAGCAGATTTCCTGTTTCAATTACTTGTGCTATTTCACTAAATATATGTTAGAGCACACAGGAGGGTGTTACTACAGCAACTGTGTTAGCTTATCTATGCCAGTACTTTAGATACATCCCCATTTCATGGCTTCCATCCTCCACTTTGTCAGCCTTGTTCCAGATTCATTTCAGTAAGGGGTTCTGAGCATACCTCTCAACTGGCTGGATTGTTTCAGGATGTCCAGGTTTATTGCTCAAATTTCTGGTCTGTTTTACAGATTATTCTTATTTCTCTGGTAGATCACTGTGATGATATGATTGTTGTCAGAAAATAAGGGCATACATTTCATTTACCTACCTCACATCCATAAAAATATGTATGCTAAAACAAACTGTGTCACTCTGTCAAGAAGAGTACAGGGGGACAATGACCTCTTCCTTCCTGGATGCTAATGCATTAGTACTGATATGTGCCACATAGAAGAACTTTCTGACCACAATGACAATGTGGTGGTCAAAAGAGTTATTGCTATCAACCTGTGTACCCAGATCTCTTATAATGCCTTCTTTGTTTAGGGGACTACCATCCATGTGATAATTCATGGGAGCAGGGTTTTTCCCAAAGGGGATGACAACACATTTTCTGACATTGAGCTTAAGGCCATGGCTCTGACACCAGTCATTGGTCTGAGTGAGGCCTTTCTGTAGGATGCCAACATCACTTGGCTTGTTAATAATAGCTCCAAATTTGCAATTGTCTGCAAACTTTGTCAGCCAGAGTCCCTTCATTTTGGCATGGACTTCAGAGAAGTTGATACCAAACATGAGAGGACCCAGGACAGAACCCTGTGGGACTCCACTTATGACTACTCAGCAGTCTGACTTGGTGTCAGCTATGTTCACACTGTGAGTTCTATCTGTGACCCAGTTTGCAACCCATCAAGTGATATAGGGATTGATGCCTAGCATAGTGACATTTTGCATGATTCTTGAGTGGGGAATGTTATCAAAGGCTTTGGCCAGATCAAGGTAGGCTGTATGTGCCACCTTGCCTTCATCCACAGCTCAGATGACTGACTCCAAGAAGTTGACCAGGTTGATTGAGCAGGTATGACATACCCTTCACATAACTAAACTGTGTGGGATCCTGAGTCTGCAGATTCCCATATCCCTGTTTATTAGGTGCATGATGATGCATTCCATAGCTTTGCATAACAGACTTGTCAGGTTATTGGGGCGGTAGTTCCCAGGGTCTTAGTCACTCCTCCTTTGTGTCAACCTTCTGAAAGGGAACGTAAAGAAAAAAACCCACAAAACAATGTTTCTGCAGGGAGGAAGCCCCCCTGCACCCACCCACCCTGCTACTTATTTATTCTAACTCCGAGATCGCATTACAGTGCAGAAAGGGAAATCTCCCATTCTGCACTGTACACCGATCTCCATTCAAAAGATTGAGCTTCTGAAATTTCGAGCATATGGTCTTGACCATATGACTTTCGAGATTTCAGTGGTTCAACCTTCTAAAAGGGAACCATATGTATATATATATATATATATATATATATATATATATATATATATATACATATATGTATTTATTTACTTATATATATATATATATATATATATATACATATATGTATTTATTTACTTATATATATATATATATATATATATATATATATATATATATATATTATATGTATATCTCTACATATATTATCTATTAATGTTTCCATATGTATATGTATGCAGCTCCATACACATATACATTTATATATATGTACAAAACTTGACTAATTTTAGCAAACCTTTGAATAACTCTACTGAATGATATGTTTGTGAAAAATATCAGACATATCTACAGCTCATATGGCTTAGTGGTAAATTGCTGTGGCTATGGTGTGCGGGGCCCTGGGTTAAAGACTTAGAAGAGCTGATTATTATGTTGCTGGGAAGAACAAGGGCTGTTGGATACAGAGAGATTAAGGTGCTTTTAAGCAGTTGTAAGCAAGTTTGCGCAGTGGTAAGCAATGCTACTTCCGATTAACTATGTTTACAAAGAGTTAGCCTTATAAGTGCTTAATCTGTGTAGGCATTGCTTAGCACTGCACAAACAGGCTTTCTCCCGCATACTACTGTTTACTCCTGCTTACCCCTGTGCTAATTACTTTAAAAGAAAAGAAAAAAGGGGTGATAGGAAAGTGCTGAAAAAGGGGGCAGGAAGAGGGAAAAACCATATGAAAGATAGCTAGGGATCTGCAGGATGGGTGTAGGGAAGGTCCATAGCTGACCATTTCTTCTACAGCAACAGCTGTGCATATATACTGAATTTGAAGGTAGATTTGGAGGTTCTATATTAGAACATTGAGGTTTCAAACCTTTGAATGTTCTAATATTGAACCCTATGCAGCAAAAGCTTAAAATATCAAAGCAACAGAAACCCAAATTTTTTCCCAGGGAAGAATTTGGTTGTCCGTTTCTATTGCTTCAGTTATTTCATTGCTGTGGTGGAAAGTTACGGGTCGGGTTCAGGTAAGTGTGTGATTGTGTGGACTTGAGTGTTAGGGCGGGTTAGGTGAGTTAGGGTTAGGAAGCGGGTAAAGTGAGTGTGCGATAGTGACGGACCTTAGGGTTAGGGTTTGGGTTAAGGTAAGTGGATAGTTAGTAGTGTGTGTATAGTTTAGTGTAGGGTTAGGTGTCAGATTTTAGGTGTATGTGTGTGGATTGCTGTTTGTTTGGTGTGCTTGTGTTGTGTGTATGTGTTCTGGAACAGCATTTTTTTCCCCAGGAAAACAATCTCTGTTCTGACAGTTCGAGACTGTATGCTTTTACTTACATAGGGTCGATTAATCACCGTTCGCTTTTTTAAGCGTTCGGTGATCTAAGATAGACCCAGATTTGGACACTCAAACCCCTGAGAGAGGGATGAAGACAACATTAATGTGTTGTGAAGCCAGTTAGACCAGGTTACATGTGTCCAGTGCACACATGTGCAAAATGGACAGCTATGTATGGGGCGACATTTTTTTTTGGGAACAGATTACTCTTTTTTTTTTAGGTGAGAGTGGGATGTTGGGGAAGGGTAGTAGGTATATCTGGGGGAGGTAAGTTGGGTAGGAAGACAGACAAGACATCATACAGAGGTGGTATATGACACATATGGTGGGTAAACACCTTGGACGGGAAGGGGTGTTTGGTAATTGGAAGCCCACGAGCCCCAAATGGATACAGTGAAACTGAGGACACCACCCATGGGCAGTCACCACTGCACCTTCACAGCCCCAAAGGTGGCTGTGCTGGGGTTGAGCAGGAAGGGCAGGCTGACCCTTTAAATGGGCCATGTGGCCCTCAAGCTGGCATAGCAGATCTTCCAATTCTTTGCAGAACTCCATGTGCACCAGACCCCGGACTTGGCTTCGGGTGACAGGATCCCGTTCATGCCCACTCCCAGGGGGGAGGGGTGAGCCACATCCCCTGTGGCGGTTCCACCCGAAGGTTGTGCAGAACCAGCAGATGAGGAGGTTCTGTGGTGGGTCCCAGGCATGCTAGAGCCTGGTGCCATGGCAAAATGAGGCGGGAGAGGCGGATCTGCTGGGATAGGCCTTCCCAGACATGCTATGGTGTTGCAGTTTTAGAACACATTGGTAGTCATAAAAAACACATTCCAGGATTAGTTATAACAACATGCTTGAGTATTCCCATTAACCCAAATCAACAGATTTTGAACATTTCCATAGCAAACAGAACACATGCATATATGGAACCACAGTGGGCATTACACCGGCATGCAGGTTTCATTGATAGCAACAGGCCACCAATGATAGTGTATGAACAGGGAACATTAATTAGAAAACATTTCAATATTTGTAGACCAATAGGACACATGTCCCAACAGTAGGTTTGGTGAAAAACATACCCATTCATTTATGTGTTTAGATTATTGGTGAAGATAAGGTAGGAGAGAGAGAGAGATGTCAATTAGCAAATGTAGATTCTTACAGTGATCACAGCTTTAATGATCATTGCTCTAATCATTACTCTACAGGTATTATTACAACAACCTATGGCCTTGTGTTGGGCAGTGGTATGTTTGTACACTGTGTATAATTACAGCCCACTTATAGGTTCATAGGTAGGTACTGGGCTATCTGCCTGAAGGCATATATTAGCCTAGCCACATTGTGTGGTATTCACCACCCCTTTGGTTAGTTTCCTAGGCCCTTGATCTAGCAGATAGTACCCTTGGCCCCTATCTAGTATAGGTTCATAGGTAGGTACTGGGTATCTGCCCGATAGCTACATTATGCCTTTTCTTACCTGACAGACCTGTGGAGGTAATTTCTGTTAACACTACCTGACTGTTTCTACCCATATTCACATAGTCAGGGTTACATATGTACACTTATACTGTGTGTGTGTGTGTGTGTGTGTGTGTGTGTGTGTGTGTGTGTGTGTGTGTGTGTGTGTGTGTGTGTGTGTGTGTGTGTGTGTGTGTGTGTGTGTGTGTGTGTGTGTGTGTGTGTGTGTGCATGCTACTGTCATACTCTGCCGTGATTTCTATCTGTCACCCTGGTACAACCTGTTGGTTGAACAATCTGACCTTGTAATTACAACATTCTTATACATACATTCCTATACATACCTTTTGACATAGCACAGTGTGGAAAACAGTGGTTAACACAACATTACTATTAAGATATCAGATCTTGGTGCATGAAACATTTTACATCAGTTAATCTTGTGTCTTACAAAGGCACTAACTTTGTCAGATGAGACTTGATTGTTTAATGCTTTCAGAGCTATAGTTGCTGTGCGTAACCTGTACACATTTCAATTCATACAATACCAAAGTAAACACAACTAGTCCAGGGTTTTGAATTTTTAATTTTTTCAAAAAGTTTTGAATTTTATTGACAGGCAGTTGCAGTTTTATTTATAAATAACCTATATGATACTATTACTGTAATATTGCTTGGTATATTCAGTACAAACCATACCCATTTGTAATACTGCAATGTGACATTCTACTTCTTTATATTTATTTGGTATGAATACTACAAGGTATATTGTTACTCACCAGCCTCATGACACAGCCTTAGTAGCCTGCTTGCATGGGCTTCCTGGTTTGCAGCCCACTCAGCTGGAGTTGTAAAGAAGATAAAGAAACATTTATGTTTACCTGTCCATCACATACACAGGCTGGACTTTGGTAAACAGTTATTGATATTAATACTTACACATGCCTGGGACATCCCTCTGCCATGCATCTTCAACCCACTGGTCCAAGGTCTCCCTCTGCTTTCGCTTCAAGTCTGCAAAGTGGTGCTGGACCTGCTCATCAGTCCAAGGGATGTCAGTGGCACTGGTGAGATTGCTGGTGAGACTTTCCTAGGCCTCTGCTTTGTATTGGGAGCCCTGGTACTGGTTCTGCAGCAGTCTAGTATCATGTTTTTTTACAAGGAGTCTGACCATGACCCTGGACTCCTGTATGCCCCAGAGCTGCACCTGAAAGCTCACACCCTCTCCAACACCAGCCATGGTGCCTACAGTGGGAAGCTACAACTTGTTATGAGCTGTATTCTCATCTGCAAGGTTAAAATATGGCTGATTTCCTGCCCTTTGCCGTGATTGGGTGGTTTTGAATTTGCTAAGCTAAACTAAGTGCCGGACAAACCTGCTTAGCTGGTATATGCATTGCTTAAAGGAGTTGATGGTAGGCACTGCTTACCAGTGCACAAATCTACTTAGCTATGCTACTTCTTGCTTATAATTTACATTTAAGCAATGCTTATACTGGCTAAGCATAGCTGAGCACAAGTTAGCATTCTTCAGCTTTCCTTTTACAGACCATGATCATTGTGGGGTTGATTTCTCATAAATGACATATTATGATATGTATGTCTACCTTCCATACATCCCCTTATTTGCTTTCATTACATTGCATTCTTTTGTGGCTATGCTGTATGGGACACTTGTGTTTCTATGGGGGTTTCACATCTGTACTACACTGACACCTCACATTTGGACCTGCTACACTACCCTGGTTAACAAATATATATATATTATTCACTACCTACTGATAACAAAATATATTTTCATGGCTTTTTAACAGATAAAAATGAATGTACTGAATAGGGACTCAAACTGCGAGTGCCTGCTTCCTAAGCAAAAGCTGTAACCACTACGCTATTTCACTTTACTCTGTTTTGGCCATATATTTGCATTTAGCTCATTGGGATGTACAGGCTAGGCTAAGCATAGCTGCGTGACATGCATTCCCACTCAGCTATGCTTAAACTTATTGCAGACAGAAAAAAATACATATAAAACTTAGAAAGTTAATAGAATATTTAGGTTTTGCATTAGCTTAATGGTTTGGTCCCATGGAGTCAGGGGGGTACACATTTTAGGAGGAACACACCAAAATATATGAGTCAGCTATGTGTACACATGTCAGATATAATTGTGAGGTAAGCTCCATGGTACATAACTCTCAACTGTACAGATTTTCACAGAATGCCCAGATTTTTGGCTCATATTTTTGGCCTGTTCCTCTTTTTTCCTGGCAAATCACTGGGATGATCTCAGGATTGAAGTCACTAAATAATGACATACATTTGAGTTTCAGACTTCAAATCCTTCAGAATGTTAAAACGAACCCTGTTACTCTCTAGCAACTTTCTTTTAGTTTATAAGAGCAATATTTAAAATATGTCCCTATTTGTCCCCGAATTTTGTCGATCTTTGTCCCGATATTTGGCATTAAGAGGTTGACAGGTATGCAGATCTGGACATTCTGCGAAAATCCGTACAGTTGAGAGGTGCAGTGTGCATTTGCACACATTTTGTGCTTCTGCAGAATGCCAAAGTGCCTTATGGTACTTTAGCAATACAGGAGGTGTGTCACAGTTTCTAGGACACACCCCCTGTATTGCTTTCCTGTTTGCCAGTTTTATTTCAGTGTCTGCAGACACTGAAATGATTTATTTTACATTTCAGTGTCTGCAGATACTGAAACACTGGCATAGTATTAGAGCTATTCTCTAATATTATGCCAGTATAGCTTAGAAAGTGCTGTATGGCACTTTGTGAGTGCAGGAGGCATGTTTAGTGTCCATGCACTACACAGACACACACCCTGTGCTTGTACATGGATCGTGTCTGTGAAGAGCATACAGCAGCGTGGCTTCATTAATATACAAGGAACACTGATGCTCTACATGGGCACAATACGCTCCGTGCAGGAATAGCACTATTCCTGCATGGAGCTTAATAAATCCTGGAGTATGAGCATCTTCCTGTAATTCAGAGTTTGATTCTCTCAGCCTCCACATGCCTACTGTGTGATTCTGTGCAAATTGCTTAACAAGACAGTCCTCTGGGGAAATTGGAGAATTGGGCTAAACTCCTCAATGGTCTCCTGGACTTTATGTCTAGTAACTACCTGTGAACCTAAAATATTTTCCTAATATTGCATTATAAGTTAAATTAGGAGTTAAAGCCACTGAGTGCAACAGCTTTCCTAGAGCTGCCAGAATTTCTGCATGAGTAAGGGAATCCTCCTTTCTGTCACCATTAATGCATATTACCTCCACAGTTTTGGTCATTGCTAATTTTATGCATACAAACTAGAGAAAGCTGGAAAAGAAAAAAAAAACATATTTCTATAATCTAGGAGGGTTTGAGCATCTGGTCCTTCTTAAAAATACATTTTAATAATTTTGCTTCTAAAACAGTGACACTGGACTGACACAATCATCCTAGCTGTTACTCTATCACTTTCTTGAGCTATAACATCATCTACAGCATGAATGTTCATTTTTACATTCCTGCTGGCAGTAATTTCTTCAGTATTTACAGCACAGATTTCAGCATTTTGACCCACTCCCATATTTAATAATTATAACATCAATGATCAACTAAAAATAACAGAGGCCATCAAAAAACAAACACAGCACAATGACTACCAATAAGAAAGACTGCACAGATAACAAAACCAAACCAAAGAACATTGTCCAACCTACAAAATGAAACCCTTCCTAAACAAAACAGAAAAGTAAAATGAAGCACCCCATCACTGTTCGCAGGCGGCATGCCTCGGACTTAAATATACCGTCTCCTTAGTTACAGAAACTCAAACAAAGGAGAAATTTCACCTCAGACAAGAGTAACTGCCAGCATATAGAGAGAACTGCACTGACAATGATTCTTTACATAACATACTCTCAACTCCCAAACCAAAGCAGTAATACCCCAAACTAGGTTGGCCACCTGTACATAGCATTCCACCCACACATATGACTAAAAAAGGAATGCTACTACATTCAAGCTGTCTGTTTGGCATTATTACTGATTGTACATTTTAGCAGTCATACTGATATGTTTTCACACCATTCTGACTTCCTACCAGCTGGTCAGCATTCTGTGTAGGTGATCCTATGATCTACACTCCATTTAATACAAATGAATGCATTATCTTTTGCCTTTTGTTTCATATAAAAGAGTACTTTGCATTCTGTATTGTTAACCTTGGTAGCAAGCAATTCATTTTAAACATTGTGTCATCAACTAATAAGCATTCTGCTAAAGTTACCATCCTATCTTATTTCTTGGGATCATTTTGCAGTATCAATTTCATATATTACTTTGCAACGATTTTAACCTCATTTACTGCTGAATTTTCTCACATTTTTGCTTTACTTTTGCTAAAAGGTTCAAGCTAGAGCTTTACCAGTTTATCTAAATTAAAGCGGCTTGTTTTGAAATCATATTGCACCTCAGTGGCTATACCAACTCCAACTAACAGTTCTTTTATTAAGTTTTTCACAGACCATGTAATGCATCTCATTCATATCCCTGTATGTTTTCAGAGCCTCTCTGGTCAGGTATGGTATAAGTTTCTTGCCATGTCTGCTGAATTCCTATTCTCTGTGGTGGCATAATGCTCAAGTGTTACTAAAAACAATTCCAGGTCATACTCTCTGGTTAGTGTTTCCAGATACAGTACTCTCTAAGGGATGGCAGCTATGCTGGTGAGCATAATCAACTGTTGCTGTAGTTTTACCACTTTCTAGTCAGTGACAACCAGTAATTCCACAATTTCATGTCAGCAGTTTCTCCATGTTTGCAGACACAAGTTAGCAACAGCACTATAGTCATGGTATTATATACACTTTATAGAGAAACTAGGACCTGCACTTAGCAAAGGTACTGCAAAAAACTAAAACTGGTAAGTCTCCAGGCAAATGCCTGCATTCTCCAAATGGCACTTCAGGGAAGATGTATGAAAAGTGCAGGTATATTCAGTAATCAACAAACTAAAATATTACCCCCTTGGCTTTGCAGTTTCAAAATAAAGCAAACAGTACTTTCATCATGGTGTCCAAACCACACCACCCATATAGGATACAGGCTGTCTTATAATAACAAAAAGAAAAGTGCAATGCTGGATGCCTCTCCCCAGGCCCAAGGAAAGGCTAATGCTGCAGGCATCTCCAAGACCCAACTTTTAGCTTTAAAAACAGGTTATTCCACAGAGTTTAATAGACTTGTGGTTACATTTCCTGTATGCTGAGCAGCTGCCAGGTACTTTCTGACTCCGAATCATGTGGTCTTGCATTTTTATGATGCAGTTTGGGTGATAAACAGCTTGCAGTGGATCAGCTTGTTTCCTGTAGTATGCAACAGATCTCAACACTTACAGTGACACAATTTGTTGCACAGTCAACCAGCCATTCAATGAGAAAATCAGATAATTCTTTTTATTTTGGCTGTTCCCATTAGGGGTTGCCACAGCGGATCATCTGTTTTCATTTCTTCCTGTCCTCTGCATCTTGCTCTGTCACATCGACCGCCTGCATGTCCTCTCTCACCACATCCATAAACCTTATCTTAAGCCTTCCTCTTTTCCTCTTACCTGGCAGCTTCATCCTTAGCATCTTTTTCCCAATATAACAAGCATCCCTCCTCAGCACATGTCCAAACCAACGCAATCTCGCCTCTATGGCTTTGTCTCCAAACCGTCCAACCTGGGCTGACCCTCTAATATACTTATTTCTAATCCTGTCTACCCTCGTCATACCCAGTGCAAATCTTAATATATTTAACCCTGCCACATCCAGCTCTGACTCCTGCCTTTTTGTCAATGACACTGTCTCCAGCACATATAACATAGCTGGTCTCACTACCCTCTTGTAGACCTTCCCTTTTACTCTTACTGGTACTCATCTGTCATAAATCACTCCTGACACTTTTCTCCACCCACACCACCCTGCCTGTACTCTCTTCTTTACCTGTCTTCCACACTCGCCATTAATCTGAACTGTTGATCCCAAGTATTTAAACTCATCCACCTTCACCAACTCTACTCCCTGCATCCTCACCATTCCTCTATCCTCCCTCTCATTCGCACACATATATTTTGTCTTAGTCCTGCTGACCTTCATTCCTGTCTTCTCTAGAGCATATCCCAACCTCTCCAGGGTCTCCTCAACCTGTTCCCTACTCTCACTACATATCACAATGTCATCTGCAAACATCATAGTCTACGGGAACTCCTGTCTGATCTCGTCTGTCAACCTGTCCATCACCACTGCAAATAGGAAAGGACTCAGAGCTGATCCCTGATGTAATCCCACCTCCACCTTAAATGCATCTGTCACTCCCACTGCAGATCTCACCACTGTCACACTAATGAGACAATCAGATAATAAATAACTGAATACACATATTCAAATAAAAAGTAACAAAAGAGAAATGGAACAGGAGAAGATTCCTATTAAAGTGTGTAGTACTTGTTAAACAGTGCAATAGTGCAGATATAACACTGCAATAAATAGCTGCCTACTGTGGGATGATCACTCTTAAGTAGAAAATCAGGGTTATGCAAACCACCACAATGATTACCTACAGGAAAGTATACTTGTGTATGCTATGCATCAACTGGATTATCATTGGAATAAAAAGTGTTCCTTGAACTGAGTGGGCGTTTCAGCAAGGCAGACGTTCCCTGTGTATTTGAGACTGGATACTGCAAGCAATATCTGGTAGGAATCCCAACAGCTTGCAATACTGAGGTCCGTATACAAATGGAGCTATACTGCAGGCTTTGGTGGTCTGGAAGAGAGCTTGGACCCTGCACAGACAGACTGAAGTGTGAGCCATCCCCCAAACTCCTTTGGGTATTGCCAACAGTGTTACATTTTAAAAAAATGGATTTAATTCCTTGGTGGACTAGAGGTCCATAAAGCTCATTCTTTCACCTTTGATGGGGACAATGCAGGTATGATGGCCATGCCTCCTTATGGATGACAATCCTGTGTTGGACAGTCTCATGGCTGTGCTGCTCCAACAATATTTCAGACTTACTTCCCTGCCAGTAATACCCATTTTGACGTACAAGTGCAGCTGCTTATTTTTACTGAAAATTACTAAATTTTGTCTTTTGGACAAAAATGGTGAAATATGTCTTAAGAGTAAGACTTATCAAAGTAATTAATAGGCAAAATTGTAGTTTTATTCAGTTTGCACATAAGTAATATGTCTTTAACTCAAATGTGTTTTTATAAGTAGTCCAGATTTAAACTGGATTTTTAATGTGCGTAAACTAAGCACAGAATAAATTATCATAAAAGCAAACAAGCAGCTACATCTGGAACAGGAAATTATGATAAAATTAACTACTTTTCAATGAAATTAGTGAAATAATGACTCTGCGTGGAATTCCAAAAAGGCTTACACTGTGCACACACAAACTTTCACTTGATCTTCCCCAACTTCTAATCTTACTACACACCAATAACATGCTTACCTTCTTTTCCAGCCAGACAACCCACTCAATTCAACATGATCTGCAAAAAGATTTACTCTCCCTTATTAACTGGCTCAGTATTAAAATCCTATTACTTAATGACTCAAAAACTAAAACTATGCTCTTCAGAATCTCCATTAAAAGGGAGAAGAACCACAGCTCACTTCTTCTTCTTGACAACCATAACAATGCCATTGAGCAGGTTAACACCTGCAGAACTAGGAGTCTGGCTTGAACCCCCACTTAACTTCACCATCACCTTGAAAACACTAAGAAAATGACAAACTCCCTACTATCCTGGGTAAACAAAACCTTCTCTTTCTTCTTCCATCCAACAATAAATGATATTGGTAAAGGGATTCTTCTAGCCTAGCTTGAGTACTGCTTACCTCTTGAAGCATCTGCCTCCAAAATAAACTCTATCATCATCCAAACAATTTCCAACCCCATTGCCACTTCATTACCCTTTCTCCAAAGTGTAAACACCACTGACTTACACTAGCCAAAGCTAAATGGTTGATGGTTCAGCAATGTGCCAGTCTACTCCTTCCATGGAAGATACAACCTGCATATAATGATGCTGCCTATATTAGTGAGATTTTATTTGGAAACTGTTTAGTATAGATTGCAAACCTTCCTCTGTAATGCTTGCTGTGGACATCCATTGCAGGTACAGATGAATATTCTTCTATGTAAATGTGTTGTTCATAGAAATGTCATGTTCTCCGCATAGAAATCTGGTTGCTGTCTCCATAACAGTATGCCACATACTAGTATCATATGCAAGTAGTTGCATATCTATGTAGCTCTGCAGAAAAGTGAATTATTATGACATTCAGTTAGAGTATGTTTTGCCTCTCATACATATATTGTGCGTGTGTGCTTGTGTTTCTGTGTGTGTGTGTGTGTGTGTGTGTGTGTGTGTGTGTGTGTGTGTGTGTGTGTGTGTGTGTGTATGTGTGTATGCACAGAGACAAACAGATGTCTAATATATGTATCTGAGGCAAAATATACCATCTATCAACACAGGAAAAAAAACCCTCAGTACAACCTTAAGATGTTACTGCTTAATGCTCAGAGCCTAAACAAAAAATGTCACACTCTACAAGATCTACTCACTCTGGAGAATGTATGCATCTCTACTGTCACTGAGACTTGGTTTAAAGCTGCAGAAAGTTCTCCAGCAGTGGAAGGCTACAGTGCCTTCCACACACTTAGACCAACAGCAGCACAGACATGGACTAAAGGTGGAGTTATCTCAATCTACATTAGCAACAAATGCAACTCTAGGTTGGTTAAACAGGATGATGTCCTGGAGTTCATTCACATCCAGTTCTCCATACTAAAGGTTCTTTACAATGTCCAGGCCAGCTACACATCACCATCTATGACTCACAAAGCTTAAAACTCTAATTTAGATCTACTAGAAGTGTTCACCAACCAATTAAATGCCCTATTCAATGGAGTCTTGAACTACCCCTCTATAGACTTGGAAATATGTATTGTCTCTAATTCACAGATATAATGTTTCCTGGACTTTATCAACACAAACAGCTTGGAGCAGACAGAGGTCATTCCAACCAGGGGACCAAACATATTAGATGCAATACTCACTAATATGGGAGAGTAGCCCCCCCCCATGTCACATCCTCATTGGTTTGGTCAGACTAAAAGCCTGTTTCCCTTGAAACAAAAATCAACCCAGAAAACCCAACTACACAGTTACAACAGTTATGAACTATTCTAAAGAAGATTACATTCTATTAAGCAACACTTTGTCAAAATTCATGGCACCACCAAACCCCGTAAACACAGCTACCTTTGGAAAATTATTTATAGAAACCCTGTATAAACATGTAAATGGCTGCATTGAGACTGACATACCTATGAGAGGTAAGCCCAGATCTAACACCAATAGCAGACCACACTGGTAGAATCCTTACCGTACTAGGCTATACAATAAAAGAAAAAAAAATATGACTGAAATCAGAAAGAGCAACTCTCATAGAGACAAGAGCTCTCTGGTTCAACTAAACAAGAAACTAAGAGGTCTAATAAAGTCCAACAAGACCAGTTATGAGTTCAGGATAGCCTCCTAGGCTAAAGACAATCACAAGGCCTTCTTCAGTTATGCCAGGACCCTTAAAGGCGCATAACTGGTGGTCAGTGGCACAACCTTCACTGACCAGGGTGACAAAGTGAATCTACTGGCTGATAAATTTAGCCCTAACTCCCCCCCTCCCCACTCCTCGCTGTGAAATTTCTGCTAGTATATCTTCTCATCTATCAACAGGAAACAGGTCCTGGTAATGCTCGCTAAGGCCAAAAACACTGCTTCAGTGGGTCTGACAATATGACCGGTTGCCTCCGAAATAACCTAAAACAAGACCTAGCAGGATCACTTGAGGCACTGCTCATCTACAGCCTCAATACAAGTTGCATACCAGGTGAATGGAGGGCTACAATGGTCAACCCTGTTCATAAGAGTGGACTATCAACTGACCCTGGGAATTACAGTCCCATCAGTCTGACAAGTCTGATAAGGAAAGCCATGGAAGAAATTATGGAGATGATCAACAAGAATACTGGCAATCTACAAACATTGTGTGCATCCCAGTTGTTTTTTTTTTTTTTTAAGGAACCTCTTGTCTAATAAACTTGGTTGACTTTTTTGAGAGGGTCTCCAAGGCTGTGGATGAGGGGAAAATGGTGCATACTGTCTGCCTTGATCTGACCTGGGCATTCGATACAATACCCCACTCAGGTATTGTTGACAAACACTCAGAACTAGATATAAATCCCTACGTAACTCACTGGATTTCTGTCTAGGTTATAGATAGGACCCAAGAAGTCAGATTGGTGAGAACATCTCTACCAGGAGACTGGTCACCATAGCGGAGTACCCCAGGACTCTGTGTTGGGCCCACTTCTGTTTGACATCTACTTCTCTGACGTAAATGCTAATATAAAAGGCCTCTGGCTGACTAAGTTCCCAGATGACTGTAAATTGGGAGCTATCATAGACCCCCCCATGACAACAACATTCTACAAGAGGGACTAAAATAAATAAATGACTGGTACCAGTGCCACAGACTAAAACAGAGCACAAAGAAATCCATTATAGTGCTATTTGGGGAATTGTCCACTCAAGCTAATTACTCCATTAATAAAACACCCCATATGAGTTGACCCCATAGTTAGGGATCTGGGAACATATGTAGAAAGTAATCTGGTCTTTGACCAACACATAGGTAAGAGAGTAAGAAAATTATTTTATGTCAACCAGCTCATAAGCAAGTGTAAAGTATTCGGGTCCAAGGAAGTTATAGTACCACTCTAGTCAGCCCTTATCAGACCCATCAATGAGTACAATGCCCCCTTTGGCATGTACCTAACCAGGCATGACCTCAAAGGTTCCTCACCAGAAGAATCCAGGGTGTGAATACACTGTCCTACATGGATTGTCTTAAGACCCTATGTCTGTACTTAGTCTCCCACAGGTTACTGAAGGGCAATCTAGGCCTAGCATATAAGGCACCCTCAGATCCAGTTCTCATGGATCTCTTCCACATCCACAAAACAAACAGCACCAGAAACACTAAATCCAGGGATGTGAACTTTGTCTCTGACATAAATAGAATATACTGGAGAGAACCATATGTGTCTTGAAGGATCCCCGTGCTATGGAATAAGCTCGCCATCTACATGAAGCAGAGTTCATCCTTGACCATATTGAAAAGAAACTTTGATCATTGGGTGGGAAATCACAAATTCACCACTGGTCTGTACCCTGTGTCTCTGATACACAGATGCTGACAGCAAGTAAATTAATCCCCAACTAACATATCCCCTCAACATAACCCTTAGCTACCTCTTCACTAACATACCCCACCATATAGATGGCCAAGGAACTTGGGGACAAAACTGAGATGAGCTACACAACTAAGCTTGTAAACATCCTGATGGCTGTTAGCCTAGTATAAACGTGAACTTATGAACCTACGAATCTATGAAAACCTAAGTATGATGTAAGCAAAGCCAATATACACTGAATTAGTGCACTGGATAAAAATCTGGCTTGTTAACATTATAATTCATGTGCATACCATACATAGGTTCATAGATTAGTACTAGGTTAACTGCCCTTTTTGGGCCATTTGAAGCTTAGCCAATTATCCCATGTGAGAATCAAACCCTGCACCTTGTGTCTTTAAGGTAAACACCTTAACCATTATGTCATCCTCCCACCCAATTATTGCATAACTGTGCAACATGAGCACATTATTGCTACACTGCCCCTTTAATTACTCTAAATCTTTGGAGAACAACAGTGTAAGAATTTCTGGAAGTCTCACTTGTATATGTGTTAATGTAACCATAATATAAGCAAGGCCAACATACACTGCATTAGACCATTGGATAAAATCAACCTTGTCAATATTACTATGCTCTGAAGGACAATTGGGATCATCTGATTTTGCCCCCTAACACTTTTTACCTAGAGTGGCTGCTCCCTTTACCTTAACCTAGCTATGATACTTTTGCATTTCATGTGGGAATACTGTTTTTTCATATTGTCCTTTTAATTATGCCAAAAATTTCAGAGCAGCTCAGTGACTTTTTGGAATCCCATCTTAACTATCAGGTTAAGCCAGGCCAAGTAAAAAGTCTTAAGAGAAAACAACAGCCTTTTGTTGATGGACTTTTGTAGCCACTGTGGTAAAAAATTACCAAAAAAGTACAGTACCTGATATAATAAAAAAATATATACTACAGGATTCCACCTGTTCCCTTAGAACTGCTGGTATTCTCAGAGACTCAGGGGAGGCCCCTCATTAGTCTACAAGGTACCAGAAACTCTTTAAGATACATGCAGAAATAAGCATTAAACTTGTGAACTTATGAACCTATGAACACATAAGTATAATGTAAGCAAAGCAAACTCTGTCTTGTAATATTTTATGCATTTCACCAGAGGACTAATATTCTGATTGACCCACTCAAACCTGTGTCATGCTACTCAAACTCACTCTAAGCAAATTCTATGTACCCTAGGAAGCTTATTGCAATTTCTGCATAAATGTAAACTGTAAATATTCTACTATTAGCAATATGTAACCCTCAGTGCCTGCCTAAAATTCATCTATTAATCCATTCATGTATTCTTATATACTGTAACCTATTGCATAACTGTGCAACATGACTGCAAGTGTGGAATTGTGTATAATATATGTAACAATATATGTAACTGACTTTTAATATGTGGAGCTTTTCTCCCCGGGCCTTCGCTGAAAATGGATACTGTAATCCCAGTTAGACTTTTCCAGTAAACAAATGTCAAATAAATAAAGTCTGCTGTAGAAATTATTCAGATCACTTCATATGACATAAGCAACATCATGAGAATAAAAAAATAAGATATACAACTCAAATGAGGCAAACTACATTTTGGTAACATTACTGGACAAAGTAGTTCAGGCCTGCCATGGTTGTGCAGTGATTAGCATTGTTGCCTCACAGTAAGAGGTTCTCTGGTTCGATGCTGGGGTTCCATCTGTGCAGAGTCTGCATGTCCTCCCTGTGGTCATGTGGGCTTCCTCTGAGTGCTCCGGTTTCCTCTCACATTCCAAAGACATGCTGTAGGTTGATTGGATACTCTAAACTGGCCTGTGTGCATGCGTGTGTGTGCCTTCTGTGGACGGTTGGGTGCTGGGCTGGCAATTTGACACTGTAAAACTTCATTGCCAATCATGAGTGGACAGGTGATCCACTGTGGCGACCCCTAACCGGGAAAAGAAGAAGAAGAACTGGACAAAGTAGTTCAGTTTGCAATCACTGACACAGTCCTGAATGTAGTTTGCCTCTGTAGCTTTTCCTTCAGAAACTGCGCTTACTTACTTTAGTCTTATACTGTTTTGTTAATATCATGTTTCAGACTAGGCTGTGAAATAATTTATTCTATTATATCATTACCTTATTATATAAATACCCTGCCAGTTCTTAATGTAATGTTATTGTGAAACAGACAACGCTTTATGTTTTGCCCAAGACAGACACTGAATACTGGTTGCCACACTGTAATTTTACCATCTCACCACATTCTAATGTTATTACTCTATAAGATTAGCACATGTACTGGATAGAGGATGTCTCGTTGATTTAATGCTAAAATAGAACCAAAGGTTTCCATGGATACAAGCTTGGAGTCAGAAGGCAGGTTAAATGTCATATATTTTATCAATACTGTAATATCATAATACATCAGCTAGATTCATATTACAGCAATACCTAACACTAGCATGATGCGCTAAATAATGGAAGACATAAAATGGAAAATAAGGCTCCCATGGGCTAGTTGACATCATAAGGAACCTTTGAGAGGGTCTTAATTCTACGTTCTAAAGTATAAATTGGATGTTGAACAGAATACACACATTTTGTGCAATACAGAAGTACAATATTAAAGACAAATTATTCAGTCACCCAGACATAGTTGCAAAATATTAGATTACAGTAAAACAAAATGAAAGAGAAGAGTGAATTCACAGAGCTGTAGAACTAAACTGCTGGACATAATATTAACTATGTGTTCTTAAATACCTGTTTTGTATTATGTAGTACTCTATAATATGTTAGTCTGATATCACAAGTATCTAATATTTGTGTCATAACAGACATTATTAACTCAAGTAGAAGAAAGACTATACATTTTTGTACAAAATATATTTTGAATTGGTATAGTAAACCCACCACTGATTGTATTCATTTTGTAAGTAATAATATACTATGAAGTGCTTCCAGCTTTGGGTGTTACAGGATTTACCTGGTAAGGCTTATCTATGACAAACCAGAAATAGGCAAATTGTTTATCAGTCATAAACAGACAGTGATAATTAGCATTATATACCAGAGTCATTTTAAAAAGATATGTTTTATAATTTTAAATAGCTCCAATTTATACTAACTGTATTTTTCTTGAGGCATGTACGCACAGTGATTTCAGGAACTGTAGTTCTTTCTGCTGGGAACATAGCATAGTCTTTACAGCTTTTTCAATATATGTATCTTAATGTTAACAGAAGCAGAACTCCTTAAAATTGCATGTAGGTATGAATGCCATGTATGTGTGTCCTGCTGTGGACTGGAGTCCTGTGCATAACTGATTTCTCTGTCTTATGCCTTCTGAAATTTTAGATAGGTTCCTGCTACCACAGTTAAGACAAATGAATAAAGCATTTATTGGATAATAAATAAATATAAGTACAACTGTCTGTTTAATGGTCTTGAGGGGCTGTTCTGGGACAGATGTGGTGGCATTTACTCCTCTGTATTGACATAAATTTTGTGTTGCTTGATGAATACATTTTTCTTTTGCTGTTAACACCATTACAAACTCCCTTTAGCCATTCAGATAATGCCATCTGGGAAATGTTTTTAGAAACGGATATCATAATCAAATAAATACTTAACATGAAAAATTAAGATTGACAGCTGGAGGTACTCTGTGAAGGCTGCATATATTTTTACACTTTTTCCAAATAGTGGACTAGGAAATATAAACAAGCAATAAAACGGCAGTTATACTGCTAAAACTGTGTTTATTTAGAAGCAACATAAAATATTATTGATTTTCACTGAAGCCAGAACCTACCCTTTTATTTTGTGTTGCCTTTAAACATGCTGATCTACTTTTAGGGCCATTTAAGTTGTTAATCAGTATCTACCCCTCACTCAGTCTGTTGCACCCAGCTAAACTAAATCACTATGAACATAGTAACAGATATGATAACAGACTATAGGCGCTATCAAATGTAATATGCATTTTTATGGCAGGAAAGAAACACAAAGACTGAAGAAGCATGTTTTTGCAAAAGAGCAAGCCCTGTTTGATGTCTCATACAGGACTTTGTACCCTCTTACACCCCATACTTATGATAACTGGATTGGGGATGCACAAGCCAGTGCATTTCTTTGTGCTGGTCCCAAGCCCAGATAAATGGGAAGGGTTGCATCAGGAAGGGCATCCGGCATAAAATTTTGCCAAATCATACATGTGGACAACAGTACAGATATTCATACCAGATCGGTCGAGGCCAGGGTTAACAGTACTGTTGGCCAACAGGGTGCTGGGGGAAATTGGGCTACTGCTGGCTGAAGGAGGAGAAGAGGGGGAAGGCATGCTTGAAGGCAGGTAAAGGCTAGGACTGTGGTACTGAGGCTTGGAACTTTGAATGTTGGCAGTATGACTGGTATAGGGAGAGAGCTAGCTGATATGATGGACAGAAGGAAAGTTGGTATATTGTGTGTGCAAGAGACCAGATGGAAAGGGAGCAAGGCTAGGTGTATCGGAGGTGGATTTAAATTGCTCTATCATGATGTGGATGAGAGGATAAATGGCGTAGGGATTATCCTGAAGGAACAGTGTGCTAAGAGTGTTTTGGAGGTGAAAAGAGTGTCAGATAGAGTGATGTTTATGAAGCTGGAAATTGATGGTGTAATGATGAATGTTGTTAGTGCATATGCTTCACAAGTTGGGTGTGCGATGGATGAGAAAGAAAAAATTTGGATTGAGTTGGATGAAGTGGTGATTACTGTACCCATGGATGAGAGAGTGGTGATTGGAGCAGATTTCAATGGGAATGTTGGTGAAGGGAACAGAGGGGATGAGGAAGTGATGGGTAGGTATGGTGTTAAGCAAAGGAATGCAGAAGGTCAGATGGTAGTGGATTTTGCAAAAGGGATGGGCATGGCTGTGGTGAATATGTATTTTAAAAAGAGGGAGGAGCATAGGGTGACATACAAGAGTGGAGGAAGATGCACACAGGTGGATTATATCTTATGTAGAAGGGCCAGTCTGAAGGAGATTGGAGACTGTAAAGTGGTGGCAGGGGAAAGTGTAGTTAGGCAGCATAGGATGGTGGTTTGTAGGATGACGCTGGTGATCAAGAAGAGGAGGAGGAGTATGAGGGCAGCACCAAGGATCAAATGGTGGAAATTGAAAAAGGGTAATTGTGAGGTGGAGTTCAGGGAAGAGTTAAGACAGGCACTGGGTGGCAGTGAAGAGTTACCGAATAGCTGGGTAACTACAGCAGAGCTAGTAAGGGAGATGGCTAGAAAGGTGCTTGGTGTGACATCTGGAAAGAGGAAGGAGGACAAGGAGACCTGGCGGTGGAATGAGGAAGTACAGGAGAGTATACAGAGAAAGAGGTTGGCGAAGAAGAAGTGGGATTGTCAGAGAGATGAAGAAAGTAGACCGGAGTATAAGGAGATGAGGTGCATGGCAAAGAGAGAGGTGGCAAAGGCTAAGGATAAGGCATATGAAGAATTGTATGAAAGGTTGGACACTAAGGAGGGAGAAGAGGACCTGTACTAATTGGCTAGACAGAGGGACCGAGCTAGTAAAGATGTGCAGCAGGTAAGGGTGATAAAGGATAATGAGGGAAATGTACTCACAAGCGAGGAGAGTGTGTTGAGCAGATGGAAAGAGTACTTTGAGGGGTTGATGAATGAAGAGAATGAGAGGGAGAGAAGGTTGGATGATGTGTGGATAGTGAATCATGAAGTGCAGTGGATTAGCAAGCAGGAAGTAAGGATAGCTATGAAGGGGATGAAGAATGGAAAGGCTGTTGGTCCAGATGACATACCTGTGGAAGCATAGAGGTGTTTAGGTGAAATGGAAGTGGAGTTTTTAACTAGATAGTTTAATGAAATCTTGGAAAGTTGGAGGATGCCTGAGGAATGGATAAAAAGTGTTTTGGTACCGATTTTTAAGAATAAGGGTGATGTGCAGAGCTGTAGTAACTACAGAGGGATTAAATTGATCAGTCACAGCATGAAGTTATGGGAATGAGTAGTGGAAGCAAGGTTAAGAAGGGACATGATGATTATTGATCAGCAGTATGGTTTAATGCCAGGAAAGAGCACTACAGATGCAATGTTTGCTCTGAGAGTGTTGATGGAGAAGTACAGAGAAGGTCAGAAGGAGCTGCATTGTGTCTTTGTGGACTTAGAGAAAGCATATGACAGGGTGCCTGGAGAGGAGTTGTGGTATTGTATGAGGAAGTCAGGAGTGTCACAGAAGTATGTAAGAGTGGTACAGGATAAGTATGAGGGTAGTGTGATAGTGGTGGGGTCTGCATTTGGAGTGACAGATGCATTTAAGGTGGAGGTGGGATTACATCAAGGATCAGCTCTGAGCCCTTTCTTATTTGCAATGGTGATGGACAGGTTGACAGATGAGATCAGACAGGAGTCCCTGTGGACTATGATATTTGCAGATGACATTGTGATCTGTAGTGAGAGTAGGGAACAGGTGGAGGAGACCCTGGAGAGATGGAGATATGCTCTAGAGAGAAGAGGAATGAAAGTCAGCAGGACTAAGACAGAATATATGTGTGTGAATGAGAGGGAGGATAGAGGAATGGTGAGGATGCAAGGAGTAGAGGTGGTGAAGGTGGATGAGTTTAAATACTTGGGATCAACAGTTCAGTGTAATGGTGAGTGTGGAAGAGAGGTGAAGAAGAGAGTACAGGCAGGATGGAGTGGGTGGAGAAAAGTGTCAGGAGTGATTTGTGACAAATGAGTACCAGTAAGAGTGAAAGGGAAGGTCTACAAGAGGGTAGTGAGACCAGCTATGTTATATGGGTTGGAGACAGTGGCATTGACAAAAATGCAGGGGTCAGAGCTGGACGTGGCAGAGTTAAAGATGTTAAGATTTGCACTGGGTCTGACGAGGGTGGACAGGATTAGGAATAACTATATTAGAGGGTCAGCCAAGGTTGGAAGGTTTGGAGACAAAGCCAGAAAGGCAAGATTACATTGGTTTGGACATGTGCTGAGGAGGAATGCAGAGCATATTGGAAAAAAGATGCTAAGGTTGAAGCTGCCAGGCAACAGGAAATGAGGAGGGCCTAAGATAAGGTTTATGGATGTGGTGAGAGAGGACATGCAGGTAGTTGGTATGACAGAGCAAGATGCAGAGGACAGGAAGAAATGGAAACAGATGATCCGCTGTGGTAACCCCCAATGGGAGCAGCCAAAAGAAGAAGAAGTAAATGCTTCTTTCCTAAGATTTAACAACCTTAGAGAGGTATGTAGTAGTGGAGCTCATGTAAAAGATTCAAAAATTTGTTTGAAGACAGATGACATTTTCATCTAGTGTGACATACTTTGAGCAATTGGTCAAGTTAAATGAACATGACTTCCAATGAAGTTGGCCTTTGCCCAATTGTTTTGATGAGCTAGGTTTGACAAATAAGACTATGCTGAAGCCATTTTTGATAATTTCATGCAGACTCACAAATTCTCTTGCTGCATTGCATTACTTAGTTAAAATGCCTTGGAATTGGGCTATAGTTTGCTTCATTGCATTATATAATAACACGTTAAGTCTGTCAAGTAGAGGTAAAGTGGTCACACTGTGGAAAATATCTAAATAAGAAGTTCAGAATTAATTTTACAACAGCTTATCTTGTTATTGACTCAAAACCATTCAGAAAGGTTATCATTAACACATTGAAAAGATGAAGTGAAATCTTCTATAGCTCCCATACAATTGAGCAAAGGGTACTTCATTGATTCACATTATTAAAACAAGCCTTTTCCTCTACAGTCCCTATGCAAAGAGCATTGCTTCCTTCACCTCAAATATATAATCACCTTTAAGGTCGCTGTTTGATAATGCCGATGATATTCTGATTGCAGATATTCTGCCTGCAGAATGTGTAATTTGGGTGGCTGTACATACAACAGATTTGTCCATCTCACAGATTTAAAGCACTGATGTAACTGCTCTGTCCAAAGTCTGTGAATATCCTTAAACGAAGGCATGTAAAATTATATTCCTTAAAGCAGGGTATTTAATACCTCCGATTTTTACTGCCTCATTAGCCTAATATTTAACAACATAACATTTTCTTATCTGTTTGAACTGGGATCCTTGTCAGGTAATAATACAGTTTGTATTTAAAATACCCTTCAATATTTATTTGTTAAACATTTTCAGGTGCATTCTAGTTCAACAACAACTTAAAGCAGTGAGATTACAGTTATTATACTGCCTTCAGGCAGAAATGACAGGTAACTATATTACATTATTCAATTAGCCCCAATGAGTATACACTTTTTAAATTCCTGTATGCTGTGTCTGTACTTTGGCTTTTTAAATCATTATTGTATCTTATTTACAGTGTTAAAATATTATCATTCTTTGCATTAAACTTTTCTCTGATGGCAAAAAACATGCAGAATGTAAGAGATAATTCCAAATCATATTCTGCTCTGGGCACATATATAGCAGTCCTGTCTATGAAGAGTTAGTTAAGTTTTTCCATTCCACTTCATCTTTAGGGAGAAACTTGCATATGAAGGTCAACCAATTAGAGAAGATTGTTGGAGAATAACTCATTACAACAACAGCAATTCTCCGTAAAGGAAGATGGAAACAAAGAACAGAACTATCCTGTGATGTCTTTGTTGTCAGTCAACCAACCAGTTTTGTACATATATTTATTTTATTGCCACTGATAATGACCATCTGTAAGGTACTGCACATCTCTTGGGATCCTCTGATCTTCTCACTTGATTGGTTTTCAAGACTGGCTACAAGCATCATTAAGGATTTAGTGCTGCTGTACCAAGTAAAAATGTGATTTGAAGCCTGCTATTCAATATCAATGCCAGCGAAAAGAAAGGCAGTAATAAAATCCTTAAAATTAAATTCTTAAAGAAAATGCATTTGTCAGACAAACAATAATTGAGCATAATTTTGCAACTTATGTCATATATCTGCTAAAGACTCATCTAACATTTCTGATCCCTGTAGAAATAAGGCTGATCAGAGGTGACTGAACAGTTTTATGACTGTTTCATCATTAATACCACCAGAGAAGCAGCATAATGGAAGAACATTTGCACATAATATTAATGCAGTATAACATTCGAAAATGCAAGCAGTAATACCCTATTAGTGCTTAATTTACAGGATGCAGATCTTCATAGTAGTACTGCAGCAAATGTAAACATACAGTATTAAAGGCAATTTCATTTAAAACTTGCAGCCCACATGTGTACTGTTGTTAGTACTATTGCAAATGTTACTGATTTTTTTAAATAGAACTAAACCTGTCATTATTGCATGCCTATATCCAATTCAAATTTTTAATGTATTTATTTGTAAGTCAGGTTAGTAATCTAGTCAACATGGAGCATTTTCAGCCATGATGCGGGTCATAAGAGTAAGGATACATGCAACATGTATGGATACTTCATAAAAGCCAATTAGTAAGCCTATATTTCGGAAGAAGACATGCAAATTCCACACAGATGGTGACTTGATAATCAAACCCTGAAGCTATGAGGGAGAAATCCTAACCAGTGAGCCACTTTGCTGCCCTTTGATATATTACTTTATTTACGTACTATAAATCCTTATTTATTTAGAGGAGATATCTCTACAGAGTAGAAGGAACTCCTAATTACAATCAGGACATGATGGTCAAAAGAAAAAAAATCATTGTTAATATAGGAACCCAAGACCTAGTTAATTGTATATGTTTTCAAAACCTAGATAATAGAAGGACAGCAGCAGTGTTGTGAAAAGAGGGGGTAGTATATGTTCCAATGTAACTATACTGCATTATTTGGCATTTAAGGTGAACCTGTTTCTGAGACACACACACACACACACACACACACACACACACACACACACACACACACACACACACACACACACACAATGTTTTGGTCTGTCTAGACCTACTAGAATATCAGAGTGTTGGAGGGGGATTTCACAATTGTATTGGGCTTGCTGTCATCAGGAAGCTCAGTTAGTCACAGTCCCTTAATATCTGCTTTCATTTTTGAAAAGACAAAATTTGGGGGGGGGGGGGGTCCAGGATACAGCATCATAGAATCCAACTGAAAACACTCCATTGGTTAGAAGACCTATCCATGCATTAACAGTGTGAACTCTGTTGGATAGCCAGCTGGGTATCCAGTGGATTACATACAGGTGTAAATTATGTTGGAAGAGTTTATCTGTGATGCCAATAACTGGTATGGTGTCAAAGACCTTGGAGAAGTCAGTGTAAGAAGTGTAGACTGCCAGGTCCTCATGCAGAGTTTCGGTGACCCTTTTTGAAGAAATTGACTACTTTAGTAGGCAAGACCTACCTTTTACAAATCCAAATTGACATGTATCCAAGGTATGTAAGTCACTTATGTCAATGTTCATCAGCTAAGCAATCATGCACTCCATAACTTTACATTCAATAATGTGAGGATAATAGGTCTCTAGATTATGTCAACTATTGTGGAGTTACATTTGTGTAATGATACCACTTTGGCCATTCTCCATGATAGAGGGACAGAACCTTGGAGACTATTGAACTGAAGTGGTTTAAGAGGGGTTTGTCAAAGTGGTGCTTGTCCCTCACTAGTAAACAGCCACGGAAATTATTAAGTCCCATGGAAAATAATATGTTTGGTTTTGAATAGTGTAGTTATAATCTCATCCAAGGTGATTTTTGTAAGGATAGGATGGTTGGTAATGGGGAACATCTGGATGGGTAGTTGAGAAATTAGCAATGACTTTGCCTATGAGAATGCTAGCACTTATTTTAAAATCAGAGCAGGAAACTTCATTAGAAATAAGTTTTGTACAGTAATGGGAATCGTGTAGGTTTCCTAATTTAACTGAAGAAGCCTTTGTAGTTATAAGTTATAGTTTTTAATGACCTTGAAGTTATACCTGACCTAACACTCCTTAAGTGTTTGATTAGGAGTTTGTACTTATTAGTTTTAAGGCTGTTGTATAATGGGGGACATAGGATTTGTTAGGGTCTATATTATAAGACTGATGGTTGAAAACATCAAACACCATATGGTCAACACCATATGGTCGATGTCTTCAAACATCGAACTTATAAAAACAAAAAAAAAAAAAAAAAAAAAAAAAAAGTACCCTAACCGATTTGTTATTCATAGTTTGAAGTTTCTTCTTTTTTTGTTATTGTTCATTAGTTCAAAGGAAAGTAGTAGGCTGGCTGCCCTTGCAGGCCATTTTAACCCTAGCCGTGTTCCCTTTTTATGCTGGAAATAAGTTGTAAAACGTGTTTACATGGGAATTCTAACACATGGGTTAATTTTTGAATTTATTAATTATTCTATGTATGAAAACAGACTCTTTGATGCATAAGAAAATAGATTTCAAAGGACTATGCAATAACATTGGGCCTTGGTCACTTGGAGAAATGCACCATTCATAGTTATCAAGAATATCTGTAAATAGGAGGAGGTTTGTTTTGGAATAATTATGAAATAATATACATTTTTGAGGGATTCAAAGTTTCTTGCAAGGAAGAAGGTTATAGCCCATAACCATAGTATTTAGTTTAATGGAGTTTTTGATATGACTGACATAATCAACATTCTCATTATGGGGCACAGAGTTGGTAAAATATGATAACATGAAATTTTGAGAGCAGACATGTTACATTGCTTATTCCTCTGCTGCACACAAATACATTACTTTTTAATCTATTAAAATTCTTAAATGTGATGACTCTCAGGAGTGCATTTCCTGGAATCAGACCATTGGTAAAAGGCACCCAAATATGAATCACTAGATAACTTCATAAGTGCAGTCTAGCCACAAAAGTGCACAGGAAATATACATTGTCACTGTCTGGGTTTCAATATCTTCTATTGCTCACTTAGCCCACAGTAGCTGTACTTTGAATGAACTCTTACAGTCTCGTTCTCTCTGTCTCTCTCTCTCTCTCACACACACACACACACACACACACACACACACACACACACACACACACACACACTCACTAATTTCCATAGAAGCCTGGTAACAGTACAGCCTTCTGATCACATGAAATAAAAACATCTGTCTAAAGCTCTTTTTTTTAAGTGGTTGTTACCTGAAAACATTTCTGAACCTTAAATTAAACTGAATTTCCAGGCAGAAACTAACTGCACTGAACAAGACTCAGGCCTGCATTTCACAGGTTCCAGTGTAACTGTCTTTTTTTTTTTTTTTTTTTTTTATACATTCAGATATATGTTAATATAGCTTTGTATATAAACAATAGCTACAACTGAGCACAGTGTCACACTTACATTCTAAGGAGTTTGTTTTTCCTGGCCTTGGCTAGCTATTTCATTAACAGAATTATCTGATTGTTATTTCATGGCCACTGAGCTTCCTGTCCAAGTAATAGTCACAGATCTTTTAAGCACAGGGCAGAATAATTACACTTTTTACATTCTGTATATAATTGATGTGATTCCCACCAGGGGGAATTGATAGCTACTTTTTTAAAATACATTTTATAGTAAAAGGTAACAAGTTCAAATGTCTTTTCATGCCACAGAATATACATATTGGTCATTAACTCATACATTTTTTTGTTTACCTGGTGCAGTTGTTGCAAGGTTTAAGTGCCACTTACCAGTCCGCTACATTCGGACTCAGAAAGCAGTGGCATGTTTATTTTCGGACATCACATGCAGTTCTGTTGAACGTTACCTGGACCTCTTCAAATTCTAGTCTAAACCATAAAAACTCCTTTATTGTAGTCAACCATAGGTAAGCACTTTCACAATACAGCTTCATCAGACCATTGAGCAACTACTAAAACATTCCTGTATATAAACTGACATAAATTAAACAATTAAAAAAATATCCAATCACCTCAAATGCACCATCAATTTAAACTACATTTAAGTTGTTATCAATCTACCTTTGCATTTCATAGTTGCCTTCCACTTGCAACACCAGTAGTGTCTGTTAGGTCCTTTCTTCTCCAGGTGGTACACATATCCATCTATAATGATTACTTTTTTCCCCTTTTGTAAAACCATGGTTTCGTACATGGCACCTATACTTCCAGTTGAGGGAAAGCAGGGAGACGCCATTGTAGCCTGATACAACATACATCCTGTTAGGGATGAACTGCCTGCTTATAATGTATTCGCAGGCTTATAAGTCTCGTGATAGTCACACTTCACATTCGTGAGCATTCAGGATTGTAAGTTGGAAATATTGAAATTTGGGATTTCAGTATTTCAAAATTACAGTGGATTCATATATATATATATATATATATATATATATATATATATATATATATATACACACATATATATATATATATATATATATATATATATATATATATATATATATATTCCCTACACTACACCAACACACCACAAACCCGACAGCCAAAATGTTGACATCAAAACACCAAAATCATACAAAACTGACAGTCCACATTACCGAACATCATAACACCGACTCACAACACACACACAACACAAGCACACCAAAAACCTTACAAACCTAGACTAAACCTTACATACACTAGACTAAACCTTACATACACAACTATCTATGCACTAACCTTTAATTACCCGCACCCTAACCCTAAAGTCCGTCACTATCGCACACTTACCTTACCTGCACCCAAACCCTAAAGTCCATCACTAATGCACACTTACCTTACCCGCACCCTAACGTCCGTCACTATCGCATACTTACACAGTCGCGCTTGTTTTGCTTGTAGGTGTTTTCAGCGTTGGGATTTCAAACTGTCGATTATTTCTGTTGTTGGTCTTCCAGTGTCGGTGTTCTCATCATCGGCATTTCATACTGTCGGTGTTCTCAGGTAGACCCCATATATATATATATATATATATATATATATATATATATATATCTATATATGTGTGTGTGTGTGTTTGCATGTGTGTGGATCTACTTAGACTGAGTACCATTTCTGAAATTGTGCATATTGTGAAAACAAATTGATTGACACTATGCACGTAGTCATGCTATTATGCATGTGCCAAAAATTTATCTCAGTGCAGAGAAACTTTTAAAAAAAAACAAAGAAAACATATTTTTTTGCAAGGGACAAGCTCTCCTGCACCCCCATCCGGGGGGCTGCTCATCCAACCCCCCCCTGCTAATTATATATTCTAACTCTGAGATCATGTAATCCTCAGGGAAAAGGGTATATTCTCCTGCTCGGGGATTGTCAATATTGTACACCTGCAGACTATCTGTTTAGTCTACCAAATTGTGTCAAGTAAATTGATACCTACCAAAGTACTGTTCAACAAAGTTACCCATACCCTTGTATATATATATATATATATATATATATATATATATATATATATATATATGTGTATATATATATATATATATATATATATATATATGTATATATATATATATATATATATATATATATATCTAGATCTAGTGCAACATCATGCATGATTTGATATGAAGCAATAAGTTCTTAACAAATAGGAGTGGACCCCCCCCCAGAACTCAATGTGGAACCAAATGGGTGGTAGATGCTAAGCTCTAGCAATGATGAGACTGTTGTCTTTTTACTTGAACCAAATTTCCATAACTACACAGATATGCATGTCTTCAGATTAGAGAAAGGCCTCAGGCTTAGACATTTTGATACTCAATCATTTAGCATTCAGCTGTGCTAAACTGATGTCTGAATTAGAATATGCTAAGCAAATATGCCCATGAGTTGAACTTTGCCTAAAAAAAAAGAAAAAAATGTTCTATTAACCATCTCATTCCAGGCAGACTCATGCTGGATCACCTTGGAATGACAGCAGTTAACTAGCCATTTATTGAATGCAATTATTTTTATCTTTAAACCTAGTCATAATTTTTGGTGAAATTAGATATCTGCTCAGCACCAGTGACTTTCCGTCCTTGGAGTCAAAAGAGGAGAGAGATCAATACTGTCTGTCTGCATGTCCACTAGGTTGGAATGCTAAAGCTTATTCACTCCCAGACTTGCAACCACAAGATCTTATCTATATGAAGGATGGTGAAGATCCTGAGGGCCCTTGTAATGTCTGTAATTCTAGCAACAGACATACAACTTATGGAAACTCTCTCTTTATCTAATTTGGTGAGTGAAGTATCAGTATGCTTAAGTACAGACTCATCAGTAACACAGGCCATTTTCTCTCTGCAATTCTATGGGACCATAGGGGAGCAGGTTGCATGGGTAGAGATTCATAATAGAGATTAGTTTAGGAGCAGGTGTGAAAAGAGGGTTCCTATTATGTGATCGAAGTTTTGAAACTTTGAACACGACAATATTGAACTTGTCTGTTCGAAGTTTCAAAACTTCAAACACGGGGAAAAAATAAAAGATGCAACAGTAAACTAACTGTTGCAAGCAGGGGGCAGGCCCCCCTGCACCCCCCATGTGAGGGCTATACCCCCCACACCCCCTGCTCTTTAAATATACCAACTCCAAGATCGCAACTACAGTACAGTAAAAGGAAATATTCCCTTTCCGCACTATAGTGCGGTCTCAGAGTTAGTATATTTAAAGAGCAGGGGGTGTGGGGGTGCAGCCCCCCACGTGGGGGGTGCAGGGTGGGTTGAACCCCTGCTTGCAACAGTTAGTTTACTGCTGCATCTTTATTTTTTTTTTTCTGTGTTTGAACTCCAGCAAGTTCGACTATATGGTTTCGAACATATAGGGTTTGAACTTGTTGAAGTTCGGTCACGTAATAAGAACCCATGAAAAGAGATATGTGGGAGTCTCTGGGTCATTGTGGTTTGCTACATGGGGACCTAGGAAGCTTAGGCAGAAATTTGTAGTCACATCATCGTATGTTAATAGGGTGCCAAGCTGCTGTTTACTGACACCAGGTGTTGTTGAAAGACAAACCTCAAATCTATGTTCATATTCAGATCTTTCACAAATGGATTCACAGTGTCCCAGAAGAGCTGTTAGTATATATAAAGCATTTACTATAACCCCTCAAACTCCTACATCTAGCAAATTGACAAAGGAAGTGGTAGAAGCAAACTATTAATCCATGATGTTATGAAAATTAGTGGCATTATTGGAGCTTTTACTGGAGGAATTAAGCAAGGTTTGCCAAGAATGAGGAACAGAAGTGACACACCTTTATAGCAACTACCTGGCTATCATTAGTGCTGCTCTCACCACAAATGTGTGGAGCTAAGACTCAGTGTTCTCCTTGTCACAACAGGAGTAAAGCAATAGCAGTACTCCCAAGCTGTTTCCTTAGAAGTGGGTCATATACTCTCCAGTGACCAGTAGACCCATCTCTAAGATGTTGCAGGAGTCCACAGGCTTGTTATAGTTTTTTTTTTGGTAGATCACAGCATTCAGTAGTTCAGTACGGTAGAGAGCTCAAAATCAATGTCTTTCTCTCCAGGATCAAAGCAGCTTTTTTAATGGAATAGGGTGTGCAAGGTGGGAAATAATCCAGAATAGTCACAGAGCAGCTTTACCTGGTACCTATCAGAGATTAAACTTGTAATTTCTTGTTTGTTTTAAAGATAATGTGAAACCATTTTTTGCACATACCTACAGTCTTTCTCTATTTTCTGAGATGACAGGATGGCTTCCTTATTTCCTGCTCACAAACCTTGTCTCTCCACAGATTTACAAGGGCAGTACTTCTAGTCTTTGAATATTCTTGCTTGTTACTTTGATGATTCAAAGTTGGATCTTTCCCGTATTCCCTGCACTAGTAAGCTGGGTCTCGTTCCTATGTTTTTGGTAAGTAAGTACCATGTTGATGCTGCACATTGGCTGAGTGCAGAATGTCAGTTTATTAATGGAACAGGTTTTGCATTAACATGCATTTTCCAGGGAAAATGAACTATAAACTCTGAAACTCTAATATCTGATTGTAATCTTCAGTGATTTCCTAGAAAACTGGAAGTTTTATAAGGGATGGAGATGTAAAAATATGAGGTAAAAACAGGGGGATTCTGCAAAACACTTGCAAACAATAAAGTTAAGATTCAATGACACTATGCAAAATCAAAGGCAATTAAGAGTTATGAACTTTGTGTTTGCTCATGATATGCTTATGCGACATGAAAGAGAAGCAGCCATCACATTTGTTTTGACATAAAAGGAATGCAGAATGCATGGGGAGTTGAAGGCCAGATTAACAAACAATGTGTAACTAACCGAAAATTGAAAATTAGACACAAAATACAAGCAAAACTGATCCAATCTGAAAATTCTTTCTGTACACCTTTCTCCCTCTTGCTGACAAGGTTCTGTTGACCCTGGTGTGATGTCAGCACATCAGCAAGGATGCAGAACTTCCTGCAGAGTAATTGTATGGCTATGGAGGGCCTTGTTTTGAAAGAGATCTTCCTTAGAAAGAAAAGTGAAAATGCAAACTTAAATAACAGAAAGACAGCCAAGATAAACAATTACTCAGGAAATGCTACTCGAAAACAGATAGACTACTTTGGTTTTGTCACTTTGCACATGATCGTTAAGTAAACATATTACTTCGTTGAGCCACCGGCAATTTAAAATGGAGTAGTCAAAGTGCAGCACAAATGTTTGCTAGCAGGTTCTATCCATGACAAACGAAAAAAAAAAACAAGGAAAACAAATTTAATGTAAAGCAAAAATACAATAAAAATTATCAAAATACAAGAAATTTAAGTATGTGAACTGTAAACCAAGAAAATAATAGTCCAAAAAATCCCAGAGTAGCTTTATCCAGCAGCTCTGAATCATTCAAATTACACGGTAGCACCTAGAGTCCTTTTGTTGAAGGAGTAGATTATCTGTTTTTTTTTTAATTTATCAGCACTATTCATATCATGTATGCTTGTGTGTGTGTGTTTGTGTGTGTGTGTGTGTGTGTGTGTGTGTGTGTGTGTTAGGGGAGTTTTCTGTGGTGCCCTGTGGACTTCCTCCAGGTAAACACTCTTCTCCTGCACCATACAATACAAATTCTCATATAGTCTCATATAGAGTCCTACCACTACTATGAAGCCCCAGGCATTTGAATGATGTGTTATTTATTTCTGTCTTGTATTTCTGACAGTATGTTTCATCAAAGCCTCACATTTCTGTGTTAGATGTTAGCAAAATGCATGAGGTGGACTCGCCTAATGGTACAAAAGCATAGCACTTATTCGTTTTGCCAGTAATGCTGGTTTCTTTATTTATATGCCTGACATCCATCCAGAAAAAAGATCAAGTAGCCATAATGCAGCTTTCATTTATAAGACAGAGGGTCACATGTGCAAAGTTGTCATCTTATTTCCCAAGCTGGGCCTGGGGAGGAAGGAGATGACAGTGAGAACATTGGACTAAGATTAAAATCATGTGTAATGATAAGAAATGTAAGATTAAAAGCATGTATAATGATAAGAAATGTATAACATCTTTGTGTAGGTATATACTGTGAATATGTATAAAAGCAGTAGTGTGTATCTCACAAAGCACTGAATCCGGTCTCTCAGTTACTATTGTGTTCATTTTTAAAGTTGAAGCTATCACCTTTCTTGCTGAGCTGACATTTTGTGTGATGTTAAAATTGCTCTTTCAGATACTGGTGTATCATGACGTTATTTACTTTGGCTACCAAAATAACTGGGTAACCAATGATGTGCATTGTGACATGGCGTCACAAGGAATATATTTTACAAAAATACTGAAGATGACTTATCAGACCAGAAAATCATGGCAAGAAATTTGGTGAATGGCATCAAGCTCAAAGTAATCTATTTGTTACTAAGAAATAGTAGTTTTATATTGCAAAGTGGCAATACCAGCTGTTTAGCTCTGAAAACTGAATTTCTATCAAATAGTAAAAACTACAAGAATGACCCAGCAAAGCTAGAGCATTCACTGTGTAATACCTTAAATCTCCTGAGGCCCATGTGATACGTGCAATTATACAACGACCCACCCCATTAATATTCTAAAACGTGCACGCTGATTGGTCAGCGTGCCTGTTGTAAATCAGACTTATACTAATGGAAAAAGGTCCGGTCGCCCGGACCTTTTCCATTAGTGTAAGTCTTTTTTTTTGTTGTGTTGGACAGCAGAACGGAAAAGCTCCATTGCTGTTATCTCGCTATGTTAAACGAGTTTAACATAGTGAGATATCTTAAAAAAAAGCAACGGAGATCTTCCTTTCTCCGTTGCTTTTTTTAAAGCTGTCTTGCTTCGCCCACGTGACCAAACCACACCAACTGTGGGTAAATCCAGCATTACCCACACCCAGGCGTGGGTTATTGTTTAAATAACCCATTAAGGACATGCCAAAGTTTCAGCTACATGGCTCTCTAAGGCTTATGTTTTTTTTTGCTTTTACTTTTTAAGCCTTTACTGGTGCATTCAGGCCTATGAAGCCAAATCACACTAGCTGTTGACATGCCATGTTTCACACTTTATATGAGCTCATCAGTACAGCATAAGTGGATTATTTGGCCATACTTTAAAAAAACACAGAGCTTAAAAATAAGCCATAAGCATTCGGAAGTCATATAGCTGAAACACTGGTCCTTAAGAAGTAATTTGTATATATATATATATATATATATATATATATATATATATATATATATATATATATATAATATATATATATATATATATATATATATATATATATATATATATATATATATATATATACATACATATACACATATACCATGAATCTCAACTACAGGATGTTTAAGGTATTACACAGTGAATACTCTAGATTTGCTAGGTCTTTTTTGTATTTTCTACTAAAAAGTTTGCCTGTATGACCTTTTCACTTTGGTTTGGATTTTTTTTTTATTAAATATGGCTAAATTTAACCCATCAGAAGTGTTTGAGTTCAAGAAGCCAGTTGCCATGCCAGCAGGGAGGCAGAGGTTCACACATTAGAAAATAGCAGACAGGTTAAATAAAGAGACTGAAAATATCCAAGTAAATACTTTATTGTAATCTATTGACAAGGACATGGAAACAATATACTAGTCATTTTCCTTTGCTGAGGGTGAGAATGTTGCATATGAATCAGTAATAAGTAAGCACAATAAACATTCTATAGCAAAAAGAGTACATGACAACATGTACTTTCACAGATGTGTTCAAGCTAAAATAGCTGACGCTTTTGTAAGGTGATTTTATGTACTGCCAGAACAGAACACTGTAGCTCTGACAAAACAAAAAGATGAACAGATTACAGACAAAGTGTTAATTGGTCTGGCTGATATTGCTGTGTCTCAAAAATTGCAACCGGAAATGAATTCAATACACGTTGTTAGAGAAGGTGAACTAGAAAAGGGATAAATGCTTGCATGAATGAAACAATTGTGTGCAAGACTGATAAAATGTACAGTAAATTGCACATTTATAAGGAAATATAATATCGGCCAAATAAGCATGTGCTTGAGAAGCAGAGTTAATTTAAATTTGGCAAATGCATGAGGTTTAACAATTTTCATGCAGTCAGAGCAGCATGCTGCACATGGCAGAAGGTGCAAGAAATGTAAACAGATGGGATATTTTGTTGTGAAGTGGTTACTGCGAATAAAATAGAAGAAAGTGCTCAGAAAGTGAACCTCCTTGTTCATCAAACCCCAATAAGCCTTAAATTAGATACAAAGGCCCATGTTACTGTGATATCATGTGCTACCCTTAGAAATACATTGAAACTTCTGCATTTGCATGAAACAGTCAGACATAGATAGCCCTACAGATAAACTCAAGTGCATTGATGATTTATAGTCATGTCTGAGTGGAAGGGCTACAGGTATGAATCCTAGGTTTATATGTTGGGTGGCCCGAACATATAATCTACTCAGCAGAGATGTGACATGTGACATGGAACAAATCGACAAAATAAAGTTAACAAAGATATGCTTGATGAAGTTGTTCTGCTTAACTCTGAAACAATAAAAATAAAACTTGAAGCCACATGCTGTCCCATATGGTTTCACCACTGATACAGCCATGACATTTCCAGTACTATACACAGTAGAGGCAAAACATGAATGAATGCAAGCTTTTGTTGTAGGTAAAAGTATAACTGAACCAAATGAATGGTGGATCATTGGTCCTATTCTTTAAAAATATTGGCAATATACAGATGTCTGTCATATGAAAAACACGTAATGGTGCAGTCAAACACAAAAGGTTTAGTGTACCTGTATTACAAGAAATAACACTTAAACTTGCTGATGCCAAAATGTTTCCTCTTTGGGCACATCAGTTCAGATAGGTTTTTGGCAAGGAGAAATGAAGGGAAATTTTAAATGTTTTTTGGCAAATATTCCTAGAGAAAGACAGCTGAATGCTAAAAACCTTCATTGCTCCACTGGGAAGATTTTGTTTTTAAGAGACTGTCATTTGGTATAACTTCAGCACTAGAAATATTTCAACAGAAAATGTCTAATCTGTTAAAAGGGAGGTATTGCTCTTGTTATGGATGATGTGCAGGTGCTTAGTCCTGATAAAGAAACACAAGCTGCAGGACTATACAGACAGTCCTCCAAACCATTAAGTGTTCAGGCGTGAAACTGGGTAATGATAAATGCAGTTTGGAAAGTCTAAGATGCAATATTTAAAAGACAGCATAAGTGATAGTGGAATCAGATCAAATGCAACCAGCATCAGAGCAATAACAGAGCTAAAGAGCCCAGCTTGTGCAACTGAAATACCCCAGACCCTAGAATTATAAACTTCTTGGGTAAGATTGTATCAGCTGTGTCTTTCCTGCCAAGTCTGATGACCAGCTTGTACTGTGGTCATAGGAAGTCGCTCAAGGCCAAACCTTCAAAGGAGTGAAATGGTGCTTGCATCTTCTCTTATGCAGGAGCGAATTGCATAATAGGTAGGAATGTTTCAACTGAGTTCAATGTATTATTTACCTCATCGCCTTCTAAAATACAAGTGATCTTCTCTTTTAAGCTGCAAAACTCTCAGCTGTCCCTGATTTCGTATAAGCATTCTAATATGCTCTTCTTAAAACTGGCAATTTTCTTTGATGAAAGATTATAGTAAAAATGACAGTTATTAAAGGGAATAATACACCTATATATACTGCCCGTTTAAATACCTTAATATTTTACTTGCTTCATCATTAATTTCACTCTTACACTTTTTTCTACCAGTTCCATGACCTGTTGAAGACTCCGTGGATTCCTTCTCCACCATCCATTTCAGTAGTCCATTCCATGGGCCCATAGCCCTGTCTGTGAAAATGTACTTTCTGAGATTCACAAAATAGTTAGTCCTTACAATCTGGTGCCAGCCTCACACCTTCCTCCTGTGCCCCTCCTATTCAAAATTCCCCATCACATCTCTTTGACATGATCTGGTGCACTGATATCATGCACTTATGTCGCTTCTTGTCTAAGGTGTGAAGATGTCTTTAGACCCCGATTATATTCTTTGTCTCCATCTATGGATTTTTCTGGTAGCTTTCCTCTGGATTTCTTCTACAGCCTGATGTCCTTTTCCTTCCATGGCCTTCAAAGCTGAATGCAGTTCTCAAAGTATGGTTTGACTAAGGCTTATAGAGTGAACACTTTGCTTCTGGTATCTGTCTGCCTAAAGAAACATATTTATTTTATTTATTTTACATTTGGTTACTGGAAAAGTCCAACTGGACACAAGTCATTTTTCAACAGAGGCCAAGGGAGAAAAGATCCATATATAACACAGATTAATAATGTACAAATTCAAGGTTACAGAAGCATAGCACTATACATTATACATCAAATGATACTAGGATAATACTTTAAACTGTACATCGACTAAAAGTAGGCTGGAAAAAAGTACAATATACCAGTACAAAGATGAATCATTTTAAACAGTACAATCAAAACAACATTCAGTATGGTCTAATCATATAATAAAATAATGTGTGCACCTAAAGGAGGGAGTAACCCTTTAGAGGAAGAGAGAAGTATGAGGAATGTGACTTACGAGATAAAGTGAGGTCAGCTGCCCATAAATAAGTGGGGAGTGCTTATCCTGGGTGAGCAAGAAGGAGATGGAGTTAGACTAGCCTGGGGAGTCACAGTTACAAATCCAATTAACTTGTAGGGGTGTTTTGAGAGATTTCTTAAATTGAGCCACAGATGCTGTGGCTGTTATATTAGTGGGCAGGGTGTTCCATTTTTTTGCTATAACATTAGAATCGAGGGAGGCTCCTGTAGAGTTGTTGGTTTTAGGACTTGAAGGAGAGTTTTATTGTTGGAGCATAGGACCCTAGTACTCAAGTAAGGATTTATTAGGTTTTGTCATCCAGGGACCCTAGTACTCGAGTAAGGATGTATTAGATTTTGTTATGCAGGGACCCTAGTACTCGAGTAAGGATGTATTAGGTTTTGTTATGCAGGGACCCTAGTACTCGAGTAAGGATGTATTATATTTGTCATGCAGGGGTTTTCTTGGGATAGTAAAGAATCTTATGGGTAAGTATAAGCTGGTTGTAAAGGAGAAGATGGGGAAGTTCAAGCCAGTTGAGTAGTTTAAGGGATGAGCAGTGGTGTGTTTGATGTGGACTATTGGTGATGAACTTTAGATGGCATCAAGTTTAATAATATCTGATTTTCTAAGATTGGTGAAGATAGGGGAGGCATATAGAAGTGTGGAGATGAGATGTGTTTGTGCAATTTTAGTCCTGGTGCTGTCAGGATTTTTTTATTTCTATATAGTCCCCCCAATTTTTTAGGTAGTTTCTTTATGATGAGTGAAATGTGAGTGTCAAATCTCATGTCACAGTCTATCTCAACTCCGAGAAGTTTTGTATGAGTGACAGGGGAGATAGTTGTTTTAATGTTAGAAGTGATAGTAAATGTGGATATGAGAGTGGATTGGAATATCAGAAGTTTGGTTTTATTGGGGTTTAATGCTTGTGAGTTGGTAAGCTATTCTTCTACAGAAAGGAAAGTGGCTTGTGTTTGTAATTGCAGTTCTTGAGGGAAAGGAGAGGAACAGATCAGTGTTGAGTCATCAGCATATTGGATGACTGAGGCATGTAGAGAAGAGGTATGGAGGTTGTTAGTGAAGATAGAGAAGAGTAAAGAACCAAGGATGGAGCCTTGGGGAACACCAGGTGTGACTGGTAATAAATGAGAGAGTTCTTGCTTCCACTGTACTGCTTTCAGTCTACCTGTTAAATAACTTTGAAACCAAATAAGGGTGGATTTGCTAAGATTCATTTCTGAGAGGGATTTAATAAGTTTGTTGTGATTCACCATATCAAATGCCTCTGACAGGTCAAGAAAGATAGCAGAGACGTAGCTGCCATTATTTTTGTGGTTGTTTACTATGTGAATGAATGACATAAGGGCTGTTGTGGTGCTGTGATAGGGCCTGAAGCCATGCTGAGTGTTTGTGCGAAGGTTGTGGGTGTTGAGGTAATCCATGATTTGTGTGTGCATATACACCTCTCCAATATTTTGGACAGAGGTGATAGTATTACTATGAGCTGATAGTTGGTTAACTCTTTTGAATTACCCCCTTTGTGGAGTGGAATAATGTGAGAAATTTTCCAGATCTCAATGACTAGATTTTTGGCTATAGAATGGTTAATAAGAATGGATACAGGGTATGCAATGGCATCAGCAGCTATTTTCAAAAAAAACAGCTGGCAGTTTATCAGCAGCTAAGGTGGTAGGTTTCAGTTTCTTAAGAAGTTAATTGTATCAGTAGAGATAGAGTGGAAGGTAAAGCCATTGTTATTAGTATGGTAGTTGAGTGGTTGGTTGGAGGATGGACAGTTTTGAGAGTTGGCTATTGCAAAAATAGATTCAGTGAAGGATTTGTTGAAATGGGTGGCGACATTGAGTAAGGTATCAGTTATGGTTGGAGGGGGGTACCTGATTTTCCAGGATGGAGAATGCTGTTAATGGCTGTCCAGAATTTTTGGGATTATTTTGATATTTAGTTTGTATATTATGGTAGTAGTTGATTTTGTCTGTTTTGACACACTTCTTTGCCTTGTTACAGAGTTCAAGATATGCCTGTTTGTCTGTATGAGATTGAATTTTGTACCATTGGGCCCAGGCTTTATCTCTAGATTTCAGTAGAGATCTAGTCTCTTTGCTCATCCAGAGAGCACATATGGGATTGACTCTGATAGTTCTGGGAGGTGCCTGGGAGTGTTGAAGTACATAACAGCATTGTCAAGGCTGAGGTTCTTGAGAAGAGTCCAGTTACATCCTTTTAATGCATTAATAAAGGTAGATGGATTGACGTTTTTCTTATTATCTGGTAACTGGTGGACTTTTCATGATATTTGGGATGTTGTATTACAAATGTAGGTAGGTGGTCACTTAGGCTGTCAGGTAAGCATCCTTACTGACAGATAAGAGTTGGCCTGTTAGTCAGAATTCAGTCAAGTATTGACTGTCTCTTGGTGGATTTGTCAATTCTAGTGGGAGACTGGATGAGCTGCGAAAATCCATGGAGGTTGGTAAAGTTGGTGGAAGAATTGGAGTTGCAAGTTAACCAGTCAATGTTGAAGTCCCCCAAGATGATGGTTTCATGTTAAGGGATCTCAGAGGCCCAGTCAAGTACAGCCTCTAGGGTGGGTATGTTATTGCCAGGTAGTATGTAACAACCAATAATATTGAGACTTTTTATAGGATTAATTTTTAGGTTTGCAAGTATAATTTCTGCCTTGCCTAAGGTAGGTGTTGTATATCCATGTTGTCTACATTTAATTGATTTTATATAGTAAAGCTACACCATCTCCTTTTTTGGATGTATGATCAATATGCAGGATATTATAGCCTGGTGCTAGAATTTCATTGTTGGAAATGTCAGGTTTAAGCCACGTTTAGTTAATAATACTAAGTCAGAAGTATATAAGGTAAGATTAGAATGAAGATCATGGACTTTTTTGCTAGTGCTTCTGACATTAATATTTAGTATGAGGAGGTCATTAGCTTTTCTAGGAAGTTGAAATGTGTTTTGAGATAGTTTATGGTTAGTTAAGTGGATATTGCTATCATGTGGACCAGGATTAGGATGTATGTCTTCACTGATTTATAGTCTAGTTCAATGTCTACATTGTTTGTTATGAGGTAAGTGATGTACCTGTCATACTTTGTGGATAGTTTATTGGTATGGAGGGAGTATAGTTTTAGGGTATGAGGATAGATTTTATGTGTGGGATACTTGAGGTGATGGAGAAGGTGAGAGGTGTTGATATTGTTGTGTGACTGGTAGAAGTGGCATGATGAGGAAGTATGTCAGGTGGATAGTTATGATATGAAGTAAGGTGAGCAAGTAGTATGAGCATTGCTAGTAGTATTGACTGTGTAAAAATATTTCAGTGGAGCATGTTAAGTAAGGAAGAAGAGCTATTTGTACTCTTATTTAGTCTTCAATATAGGTGTATTGTTAGTTAGTAGTGGTTGTAATGGCAGAAACTGATAGTGTGGCTATTGGTTATTTTAGTGTTATTTTACTTCTGAAGGAAGGAGGGTTGAAATGAATACAAGAAGGGCTGGTATGGGAGTGGTGGAGTTATGTAGTGGCAATGGTGTAATATCAGTGGTTGAAGTGGATTTAGGGGAGTGGCTTATAGAGTATATGTTGGAGGAAAGGGAGGGTTGGCTGGAATGGGGGTAGGGTAGGAGAGCAGAATGAGCCCGAGTGAAGTGAGGGTGAATAGAATTGGTTGAGCTAAGATAATGAAAAGGTAAGATGCTGAAACAAAAAACTATCTGTTTAGTAGATGGAAAAACTATGAGTAAACCTCCAGCAGTAGCCTGTATCAGTTTATCATCCGAGAAAAGCCATTGTGATGAAAACGTACACTGGTTACTCCAGAAAAATGATTACCCAAAGGTTATATATAAAAATATTAATTTTGTTGTATTAGGGAGTCAATTCAGAACTAGGCTTTCTAATGAGTTTCTAAGGGCATGCAATAAGAGAGTTAATAACTTTATAAGGGGTTGGAGAAACAAGAAAAAAGTTAGATTCTTTGCTGCCTAACTTTGCCCCGAGCTCTCCAGTAGCAAGTACTTTTGTGTCTTAGAAGACTACAGGAATAGAGAGGTACATTAGTTTACAAAAACACATTATGGGAACCCAGAGAACTGGCAGTTAGAGTTTGCAATGACCTAATGATCTTTGCTTTGTGTTTTCAGTTAAGGAGGCACTGTGTTCTGGGGTTGCTAGGGTAGTTAATTTCCAATTTCAGCTGTTTTGTTTAAGGGTTTTGCTGAAGAAAGAAACAGTAGACAGGGATAGGGTGATGAAAGAATTCTTAACTGTTAAAGTAGCTACAAAAGCACAATGCTAGAACATTCTGTATAATTGACATTCTGTTTGTTGTTCCTACTGCCCTGTCACTACTCTCAGTGGTCCAATCCACATGCAGTCAGTACTTTCAGATCCTTTTCCTGCTCTTTTACTATCAGTTTTGTTTCCCCAGAAGCTACTTTACATTAGGCTGTTGTGTTTTAAAAGTGGTACTTCATCTTTATTTGCATTAAACCTCAACTGCCACCTTTTTGTCCATTTATTCAGTCTTCCCAAATATTTCACTATATTCTTCCCCATCCTACACTGCTTTGTGTCATTCATCAATAAAGAGATTGCCTCAATGCTCTATGCTTTTAGATGTGTCTGAGTCAAACACACTGAAAAATACTAAACCCAGATAAGACTTATGTATTCCAAAAACACCAGCACAGAGAAAATAAATCCAAACACAAAATCCACGCACTTTACCAGTTGCCTTTTATTAAACGATCTGGTACCTCGGCCTTTCGCATTCAATGGATCACAATAAATGCGTATTTTTTCATGTATATATATATATATATATATATATATATATATATATATTTCATCGACACTTTAAAATACCGACAATGGATTTGGGATAAGTGAGTTAGGGTTGAGTAAGTGTGCAATGTTGGTGTTTTGTAGGGTTGGGTGAGTATGTATGGGTTAGTGTTTGTGGATTTTGGTGTGCTTGTGTTGTGTGTGTGAGTGTTGGATAGGGATGTGTTTTGTTTGTTGGTATGTTATGTCGTGTTTGTGAACTGCGATCTCTTCTGGTCGGTTAAATGAGTTATTTTAAAATGTCGATGAACTCAGATAGATCCATATATATATATATATATATATATATATATATATATATATATATATACACAAGTTTAATAGCAATTAACACAAGCACCTAACATCAATTAATCAATCAATCACTGATATAATCACAAATTTAAAGTGACATTTACAATGAATTAGAAAGAAGAACAATATATCAAATAAACCACATATGAAATGTTAAATAACATACATAATACAATAATAATTATAGCATAATTAAATACCCAATTCCAAATTAAGTCCATGGGGCTTCAGAGTTTTAAATTTTAAAATCATTTTAGTCTCCAATTCAAGTAATTTATAGGAATAATCCCCCCCTCCTCCGATGAAAAATGGTTTACCCAGTACACAAAATCTCAAACTATTTGGGCAACCACCATGTTTATCAAGAAAATGCTGGGCCACAGGGCTAATTTCACTATGGTTTCTAATATCTTTTAAATGCTCTAGAATACGAATTCTAACCATCCTTTTGGTTTGCCCTATGTACCAAATGCCTACACATGAACAACCTAGAATATACACTACTCCTATTGTATTACTCCACTAGTCACAAATCCTGGTATTGTCCCTCCCACTACAGCTTTCTCTGTCCTACCATTAAACCATGCAGTTATCCATTTCCTCAGTCATGGTCCCATCCCAGCCTTTCCAGCTATCTTGTCAGCCTTTTGTGTGGAACTACTGGTACTCCCCCGTCCAGTTAACTTGTAATACAATGACAACACCGGATCAGGTTTGAATGACAATACAGTTCCTTCTGGGGATGAAACTATATTGGTTGTTGCAGTGAAGCTTGTTTTGCTCTAGAAATGCTACAAGCCTTCACCTCAGAATTATCTCCATGACTTTCCCTGGTACTAAGATTAAGGTAACAAGCTTGTAGTTCCACATATTTTTTTTCTGCTCCCTCTTACAGGTTCATAGGTTCATAATTTCATCATGGACCTTATCAACAAAGACATAGGTGACCTTCAAACTCTTGACCTGACTCAGTTTGGCTTTGGTAAGGGTTGCTCATGCTTATTCAACCTTCTGGACTTCCTCGAGAATGTCACCAAAGCCCTGGATGGAGGCAAAGCAGTACGTATTGCCTATCCATCTCGACTTAGCCAATGCCTTTGACTCAATCTCCCATTCAGGTATCATTGAGGAAACTCTCCCAGCTGGGGATTAACCCATACATCACAAGATGGATAGCCAACTGGCTCACCGACCGAACGCATACTGCTAAAGTTGGGGATTCCACCTCTACCAGTAGACCAGTTACCAGTGACATACCACAAGGATCTGTGATGGGTCCTCTGCTGTTTGGAATATATTTCTTGGAAGTCCAGGTGAAAGTAGATGGCCTGTGGCTTATCAAGTTTTCTGATGATTGCAAACTAGGCACAATCACCGAGACCCCAAACAATGTTAACATATTACAGAAGGGGATAACACAGACAAATTAATGGTGCCAAAGCCAAGGACTAAAACTAAACACAAAAAAGTGCATTATTATCCCCTTTGGCAAAGAGGAAGTTCCTGAGAATTACAATATTGACAGCACCCCCCCCCCCCAATGCTCAAACCCAGTGGTGTGAGATTTGGAAACACATATTGCTAGCAGTCTAAACTTTAATCACTATGTGTCCACAGTGGTAAGGAAAGTCTTCTGCATTGTGCATCTCATAAGTAAGGGCATCACATCCAAGACTAGGGATGATATAACTCCTCTGTATTTGACCCTCATCAGACTTCTAATAAAGTACAGTGTTTGCTTTTATATGTACCTCAACAGGCACCTGCAGCAGCTGGACAGACCAAAGAGGTTTCTCACCAAGAAAATTCAGGGCCTGTAAAACATAAACTACATGGAAAGACTGAAAGCCCTGCCACTGTACTCTGTATCCTAAAGGCTGCAGAGAGGAGACTTGTGCCTGGCCTACAGAGCAGTTACTGAACCTGCCCTAATGGAAATGCTGTACATCCACAAATCAAATGGGACAGGAGTCACTCGCTCCATGGATCTCAGCCTGGCCTATGACATTAACAGAACATGCTGAAGAGATGGATATATCTCCCACAGACTGATGCTCCTCTGGAATAAGCTCCCACTTCACGTGAAGTAAAGCTCTTCAATGACCCTATTCAAGCACAACCTAGAGAACTTGATGGGAGACCATAAATTTACCCTGGGGGTGGCATCTATGTCCATCATGGACAGGGGCAGATGGTGCTGATCACAGACTTGATCTGTGAATAACTACCATATAACTAAGGTCAGTTAGGGAGCATGGGTATAATATGGCTAGGCTTGTAAAGGCCCTAGGGCCATTAGCCTAGTAACCTTCTATGAACCTATGAACCTATGTTACTTAATAGGTTATTAATCTATGAGGAACTTTAGAGGCCTAGCCATACATTTCCATATTTTAGCCCTTGCATTTTAAGCACAGACAACCTAGAGATGAGCAGAACATTTACATATTGCCCCATTCATGAGAGACAAGGGTGCTAAACCAGGTGTAAATTTGCTGTTTCCCATCCATACATCCATATTATGTTTGAATATTGAAAGAGAAGTACTTTGCTTTACGTGGTGAGGAAGATAATTTCAAAGAAGTGAAATTCTCTGTGATACATATCTGTCCATCAAATATGTTCTATTTATGTTTCAAAAGAGATTGAGATGTCTTGAGCAGGTGTTTATGCCCCATTTAGTTTGCAAATCTGCAAAAAATCTGACAGGATAGGGTCTGCTGAGGCTCTGTACATAAGGCAGTGATTGCCCCTCAGTAGTTTGTATAACAATGAGATGAGAGACAAGTCTTTAGATGTTGCTCACAGTTTTTAGGATTTAGGTCCTTTTTCTTAGTAAGAAAGCACCACGGGTGTTCCAGTTGTAGCAAATGTTTGGGTATGTACATACCAAAGGAGATATTACACTCTATGACTGAGTGTGGAATACAGTGGAATGATCACATCCCTAGACCTGGACACCATACCATTAGTAATAAACTGTGCAAAGAAAAAGGACTTTCTTACAATAGTGGATATGTGGCGATCAAAGGACAGGTCATTGACTGCATAGGTTCCTAGGTCTTTAACTCTTTAGCTACTGGATCTATTTTCAGGAATGTCTTGTCAGTGCAGTAGTTGCAAGAGACTTCTCATTTGCTGAAGGATACTATTATGCACTTCTTTGCATTTAGTTTTAGTCCATGGTTTGACACCAGCTATTGGTTTGGGAAATGCCCTCTCAAAATATCCTTCTATCCTCTGAGGAGTTTATGGTGTTAACAAACTCTTAGTAATCAGCAAACTTGGTCAGCCATAAGCTCTTAATAGTAGATTTGACCTCAAAGAAGTAAATGCCAAAGAGGAGTGGCCCAAGTCTGAACCCCTGGGTACACTGTCAGTGACAGACCTTTTGGAAGAGGAAGAAGATGCGCAGATCACAATAATTTACTGGGTTCTATTTATGAGCCAGTTTGCTATTTAATGAGTTACATAGAGAGTAGCATTTAGGTGGGATAGTTTATCTGTGATACCTGAATGTGGGTTGGTGTCAAATTCTTTTGTGAGGTCTAGATAGTACCTTGAGGACTTTTTTATGGGAGTTTTGAGGGGAGGTGTATGAGTGGATAAGAAATCTGGGATTTAAGAGGGAAGAGGTCTGTGAGTTTAATTTATATTCAAGTAGAATAGCTATGTACCCTGGGTCTGAGTCCGTGATGTCCTTCACAGTCAGCTCTGCATCTGAGTATGTGATGTCATTTACAGTCAGCTCTGCACATTGCTGGACATTGCTTGTAAGGTTTCTAACATAGTTTAAGAAGGTTCTGGTGTTGTCCTTTACTTAGGTGGCAGTTTTTACCTCATACCTGGCTTTGCTTGATTTAAACAGAGTCTGGAGTTCTCTGTTCAGTTTATCAAGAGTTTTCTTTTTTACACATTGAGAACTGCATTTATTTCTACTTGCAATGTGTCTTCTTTCTTTTATTATAGACCCCGTTTATACTTGGGTTCCACTGTAGACTTCTATTTTTTTATTCACACATGTCCAGAATTTGGCAGTAAAGGATTCAGCATAAGTAGTATTAATAAGTTAGAAGGGGATGTAGAGTTTAGCCAGGCCATCACTTTGTTTTAACTCATTCACTCCAATGGAGCTTAAGAAGTTTGCACTGCAACTTCCAATGGGCAAAGCCTAAGCCTTTCGACACAATCAAATTATGTCCTCACATTTCAAACAAATGATTACATCTCTGGAACCATAGAGGTTTTGAAAGAAGTATAAATGGCAAACCCTTCAGCACAATTTATTTTTATAATGGTAGTATTCTTTAGGTTCTAGGTCTTAAACTGAATTTTATAAGTCACAGTAAACATATAACTATTATGTTTGTAATATTTTGTAAACAACTTACAATATTTCAAGAATCTCTCAAGTTACACACATACTGTCAGCAGCATTTTATTCATCTAGCGGAGAGATTTTATATGAGGCTAAGGAATTCTGTCTGTGTTACTTTGGTGCGATATTTAGAAAAATGTGACAACTATATCTATATAAAGTAATATAATAAAAGCAAATGTCAGTATCTCTTTACCTGCACTAGGCAGAGGTCAAATATTAATGCAGTTGAATTTGCCATTGTGTAAGCTTTAAGATGAAATATTTTAAAACCTTGTACATAGCATGGTTTTGGAATTATCGATGCAAATATGAAAAAGCAATATTTTATACCTAGCGGATGCACCTGGAGATGTCACTCGGTTGTAATGAGTTGTAAAATAGCTTTGGCATAATCTGTGTATTCCAAGGTATTGCAAGATGCTTCTGACTTCACTCTTAAGGCAAATGTGAGTGATCTGTGGTCCAATATACCAGGGAGGGAGTTATAACTAGTAGGGAGCAGAGCTGTCCCATATTGGTGAGGACCAAGTCCAGGATTTCATTGTCCCTAGTCGGGTTGTGGAGTAACTGATCCAGAGAGTTTGTATTGATAAAGTCCACAAATCTCTGGGCATACATGTTAGAGAATGTCTACATCTCCTAATTAATGAAGAGATAGTTGAAGTCACCTACGAGAATGGTGTTTGGCTTAATGCATGGGTCTATATCAAAACTTCGAAGACGTAAAACGCTGAACGTTAAAACATCGAATCCACAACATCGAATGATGAAAATAATGAATCCCGGGAACATCGAAATCTTACCTAGGGCAAGATTTTGGTGGGCCGTTCTGTGGCTTTGCTATTTCCTCCACTGTGGCGCGAGAGTTACGGACCTTAGGGTTAGGGTGCAGGTTAAGGTAAGTGGATAGTTAGTAATGTATGTATGGTGTAGTGTAGAGTTGGGTTTTGTTAACTGTATGTGTGTGTATTAATTGCTTTGTTTGTGTATAGTTTTGTAGTGTGTGTGTGCGATATTTACGGACCTTAGGGTTAGGGTGCGGGTTAAGGTAAGTGGATAGTTAGTAATGTATGTGTGGTTTAGTGTGGGGTTGGGTTTTGTTAACTGTATGCATGTGGTTTATTTATTTTGGTGTGCTTGTGTTGTGTGTATGCTTCTCAGAACAGCAAATTTTTCCCCTGGGAAAAAATTGCTATTCTGAGCTTTCGATGTTTTCAATATTCTAAATTCCAAATTCGAACATATGGTGCTCGACATTTTGGAATTTTGAATATATGATATAGACACTAATGCATAGGGTCTCCCTACTAGTTAGGTAAGAGTCATGGGCTAAGGTAGACATTGAGAGCGTTCCATAGCTAGCGATAATGTGATAAGGAACCTTGTTAATGATAAGCTCGGCATGGATGAGTTTCAGATCATTATCTTATCTTACTAGTCTAGAAGTGAAGTGTTTTTTTTTCAGGATTCATGTCAATAGATAGACAACTTTTTAATAAAGAGCCAAGTTCATTGAACCTTGAAGATAAGTTATTTTTGCATGGGGGCAAACCTCATACCCCTCAATCTCTTAGCACAAGAAATCTGGGCAATGTCAAACATAATGAGGAGACAAAGGCTCAAAAATGGGGACATATTTTAAATATTGTTCTTATAAACTTAGAAAGTTGCTAGAATAACAGGTTTTGTGCTAGCATGTATTTTTTGAAGGATATGAGATCTGAAAGTCAAATATCTGTCATTACTTAGTGACTTCATTCCCCAGTGTTTTTCAGAAAAACACAAATTTTATGAGGAACAGACCAAAAATATGAGGCAAAAATCTGAACATTCTGTGAAAATCTGGGTAGTTGAGAGGTAAGGCAATCCCCCTTCTATGTCCTATGTTGGTGGGCTCCCAAATATACCTACTTCTATATCACACAATTGATGAGAAAAAAGAAAATGCCACTATCGGTGATAGTTTTTGAGGACATTTTATTTTGATGGATTGTCACTCGGCTAAAGAGTTGTCAATCCATTGACACATGCCTTTTTTACAAATATGGAGATACTGCCACCTTCAGTGCCTTCATCTGGTGTGGTGGGCCTGACTATGTGGTAGGTATTGAAACCCCATATTAACAGGTGCCCTTTATGGTCTTGAACCAAGTCTCTTTGATGATCCATACACCAGTGTTTTCCAGGGTAAGGAGTACTTGTAGGGATTGTAGTTTTGTATTAAGGTTCCTAGTATTGAGCATCAATATCTTTATGTTGTTTGGATTCTGCTTTATTATGAGGACTGATGTTGCCTCAAAAAGGTACTATGGGGGTGTACAAGGTTTTAAGCAATATATGAGAGCTTTGGCTGGATAGGTGCAGGCCGTCCCTGTAAAAGGAGTTAGGGCTGTCTACCATCTCCTCCCAAGCTAATATATACTGTACCCTGTTTGACTGATACCAGAAGCTAAACCAATTGTTAAAGCCAATAATCTTTTGTTTGTATTGTGACATCATTCTTGGTGATGGTAAAATGTTGATCAAGGTTAAGTACATAACTGCTGCCGACACATATTTTGAGAACTCCACAATGTCTCTTTTCATATAGTCCAAGGAAGTATATCTCAAGCCATTTGGTCCCATGTGTCTTATGTGACTGTGTCATATGTGTACTTGCGGTGCAAGAACTTGAGTACCTGCATGATGTGGTGAATCCTGCCACCTAATTGGCAACTGATTGTGATCCTCTCCTTGCACAGCCTGGTGAGTGGTGCATCAGTGTGGCTTATAATACAGTCACCTATAATTAGGATATTGGATTGTGGAGGTTTGCCTTATGTGCTTTTGAACTGAATCTATGGGACTCTTAGATATATGTTTCATTATGGGCGTTGCCTGTGCTGTGTGTTTGTGAGATTGTTGAAGTTACTTGTCTCTGTGGTTACATTCAGGAGGCCTTTGTGGTTTTAGGTAGGTTACTCTGAAGAGCCTCATTATGTATGGGTCCATGTGTTTGTTCTGATCTGTATGGGATAAGTTTAGTGTGGTGTTGTGTGGTACTGACATCCTGGTTGTTATTCATAATGTCTTTGAATGAGAATTTTGTCTCCAGTTGTATTAAATAGCTGCACCTCACTCTCACTGTGTTAGTTTGTTTAAGTAGTAGGTAGGTGTCAGTAAACATTACAAGATTGCTACATTGACTCAGGATGCCCATTTGAACCAAGCTGGCAATAGAGATGGTTGGAAAGTACAAATCTATGATTCTAGGTGCTTACTAATATGGACTGAAGGGGGGAGTAGCACCTATGAGGTTTGGAGCTGATTAGTGAAGTTGTTGTCTGTCTGGTAGTGGAGCTGCATGCAGCTAGGAATCAATAATCCTTAGCTCCTCCTCTTACCTGAAGCAAAAGAGAATCATTAATCCAAAGCTGCTTCCTGAGAAGCAAGATTAACCAAGATGGTGCTGGGTTCAGTACACTTGCTATAGGTTTATAGTTGTGTACTAGCCTAATAACTACTGGGCTTTTTTAAGTGTAGCCATGCATCCCAAATCTCTGACAGGTTCTGGTACCCTTGATAAGTGTAAGCAGTGACTTGGGAGATGAACCATTTACAGGCTGCCTGTGTCCATTAGAGGCAGAGGTGCCAAATCACTGATGAATTTCCTGTTTCCCTTTCAGTTGTTCAAGTTATACTTGACTTGGGTTAGGGAGGAACTCTGCTTCACATGAATGGGGACCTTGTTCCAGAGAACGGGTAGTCTATATGTCTATCCAGCAGGTCCTACTTAAAGTACGGGCAAGGTTTAAATCTTTAGGAAAGGTAATTTTGGTGCTGTTGTTGGACCCCATCAGGGTGGCGTCCAGCAATGTCTTGTATGCCAGACATACAGTGCCCCTTAATAGCCTGTAGGACTCAGAATACAGAGCTAGAACTTTGAGGAGGTCTGCATAGGACATGTTACTTATGCCTTGTATTCTTTTAGTGAGAAACCTCTGTGGATGTCCTAGTTGTTGGGTGTGCCTGGCCAAAGGGGCACTGTACTCATTGATAGGTCTGATGAATGCCAAGTACAATGGAACAATGACCTCCTTAGACCTACATGCCATACCTATGTTTATAAGATGTGCAACATACAGTGATTTCCTCACTACTGTAGAGACATCATGGTCAAAGCCTAGATTGCTATCTGCATGTGTCTTCTCTTGGAATATACTCTGGATAGAACCTACAGCAACCAGATGCAATGGACAGCCAAGCTGCACAAAGGCTCTGAAGAGGTTATCACCAAAGCTGCAACAAAACCACTCAGTGAAATGCCATATGCACTGCCTGATCAGACACCAGGAGCAAATCAATGTCCCCCTGTTCCTTCCCACACCAGAAGCAAAGCAGTAGTCTTAACCCCAAGCGAACTCCTAAGATACAGTTTTCAGGGTTTCCAGTGATTTTTAATCTTAGGAAGGATAGGAAATTATGTCTCTCTGTTCCTTCTCTCCCCAGGAGTAAAACAGAAGCACTAATCCATTGTTTGATAGTTTAGTCCTAGATGTTACAGAATTTAAAGGTAAGATGGAAAAAAGGGATTAATACTCTGAATATTGCAATGTTCACTGATTGAGTGAGTTGATGTGAAACAGAGATTAACTCAAGCTTAAAAAGCCTAAGTTGTGTTTTTTTCCAGATAGATCTCTCAGTGCCCAGTGGAATGAGCAGAAGAGATGAGACTGGGAAGAGATTCCAAAGTCAGATTTACGTAGTGGTGGGCAGCTGAAAAGCCACTAAGTTTAAAGCTGCCCCAGTGGTGTAGAGGGATAAAGTCATGAATACAGCGTAGGTGATCTGGGTTCAATTAACAGATTGGGAGGCTGATGGAGGGGAAGGAAGGGATAAGCATACCCATCCTGGGGTTGGAGGGGATGTTCATTGATGATGGTCCCTAAGGGGAATTGTGGTCAAAAGATGGCAGTTACCTTTGGACATATGTCGACGAGTGTGAGGGCGGGTGGGTAGGTCATATATATAACTTCCCCCCAACTATAAGATGGAGAGCAGATTCCCCCAGGTTGCTGTTCAGTTCCTCTCTGGCCTTGGTGTAAATTCAGGCATTATACAGGGGGTGAATTGGAGTGCCAGTAGACCCTGCATAGGACATGGGTCACTGGGACAGCTGTCAAAATGACAGGTAGGGAAGAGGAGAAAAAAAAGCCAGTAAGTTTAAAAGTACAACACTGACTGCCACACACCAGCAGTAGTCTCACAGTGCTTACAGCTAAATAAGAATTCAGCTGAATAGAAATGCAGCTATTTCTAACCTGCACTAATTAGCCAGTTTTAATTCCTTTTCAGTCAGTAAATAGAACAGGGCATTTTTTCTAACTGACCCTAGCCAAGAACTTTTAAAACTCCAAGAAAAAAAAAAACTTTTTAAAAATAAAATTAAGTCTTGTAGAAAGAAAAATATCACAGTTGCTTTCTTCCAGCTCTCAGGCAACTCTACAGTAGCCAGTAATTTGTTACGGATCTCTGCCAGAGGATCTGCCAACACTCTGGATAGATTTCTGAGCACTCTGAGAGGTACCTAATTAGTTTCTTTTGCTTCATCCTCCATAAAGGCAGACAGTTCCTTCTAAAAAGCCTTCATCTCTGTTCTGTCTGCCCAGAGCTCTCATCATTCTAAGGACAGGACCATTTGTTAACTGTTCAGACTATGTCTGTAAAAATATGGAAAGTTCTTTCTGCAGTTGCTTACAATTCATCAGATTGCAGCACTCTCACATTTACCTGTTCCCCTGAGATAAACTGTAAAATCCCACACCCCAGGCCTTGGATAATTTGATCTGCTATACCCTCAACCTTCAAGTTTTTGATTTCCTTTCATTTATTCTTCTTGTGTTTGCAAGTGACTGTTAATCTTCTCTTCCTCCTGCCTATTTAGATATACTTATTTAACATGATAAACCACTATATAGTATTGGTAAAGGTTTTTAAACAAAAAAAGATACCTACAGGGTTTCTTATAACCTCTTTTCCATACATTTTTTCCACAAGGATTGCTCAAGTTGTTACTACTCTTTTAGTCCAGAAAAAAGGCAACCGGATACTAAAAGTAATTTCTCTGCAGAGGTTTAAGACTATATAATGTTAAACTAACACCTAGCAGCAATCCTAGGTTTGCTTTCTAGTCCCTCCAGCTGGTTAACATTTTTTTTTTCTATTTTGCATTATTAAAAAAAAAATCATAGCTTAATGGATTAGAATATCAAAGAGGCACCAGATAAGCCTGTTGTGTGTGTGTGTGTGTGTGTGTGTGTGTGTGTGTGTGTGTGTGTGTGTGTGTGTGTGTGTGAGTGTGTGTGTGTGTGTGTGTGTGTGTGTGTGTGTGTGTGTGTGTGTGTGTGTGCGTGTGTGCGTGTGTGTGTGTGCTTTCTCCCTTTTTGGGCTAGATAGCTTTTATAATAGTCTTTCTTTGTTCACTGGATTTTGAGTGACCGGCATTGCAGTTTTGGTGTTCCTAATGCGTATCTCACTATTTTTTCTCTTTCATCTAATACTAGGTGAGTGCCATCTATGGCTGTAATGCAAGAATTAAAGAAATGTCTCCGTACAAACTACATCAACATTAAAGCACTGCTACTACAAAGACCAAATGAATGGGGTTAGCATTACTATATCGAGGATCAGCCTATGAAAAGCCATCATACAAGTCATACAGCTGTACAACTGTACAACATGTGCAGTAGCACCATTTAAACTATACTGAATTTTAGGACAAATAAATGCAGTTTTTGCAGAGTGGTGAACCCCACATCCATGGACTTGGTTCTAAAATGGCAAGTAATCTGGGAACTCCTGAGTGGGAATACAGTTTGTTTTCTGTTCCCTGAGGTTGCACCAGGCTACATTAGTTATATTTAAGTTCAAGGATGTATGGGTGAAACTACTGTGTGGATAACAGAAGTGTTCAAGTGCAAAAGCATAGTAAGGACATTTTTCCCTTCATAACTATATTTTTCAGACTTTTACAGTTTCAAATTGCAATGTTATATGTTATTTAAATGATGCCATCATCACGATGACTGCAGTATTCATCTGTTTTGCTTTCTTAATCTACTGTTTGATCTGATTGCAATCCACAGACTGTGTTTTACTATCTTGTGCTTCAACACAGAGAATATACCCAAAATAATGTGATTGATAGTAAAATAAAAAAACAGGTATGCCAAAACACCTATTTAAAAATATCCAACATCTAATCCTCATGCTTCACACAAACACACACACACCTATACACACACACACACACACACACACACACACACACACACACACACACACACACACACACACACACACACACACACACACACACACACACGCCAAATCTACATCAGTACTTTGCCATTTCCCTACATAAACATTGAAAACATCCCTACAGGAAGACTATTGTCCAGATTCCAAAAGAGTTACTCCTTCTGTAAGTCTCCTGTGATTCTGAAAGATTTGCTCTCAGTTTAAGTGACTTACTTTGGTGTAAGACCTTTCTATAAACAGGCTTACACCAGAGGCCAGATTCTAAAAGATATGCACTCAGTGTAAGCGGTCACTGACAGCAAATCTTTTGAAATTGAATACATTGTCTCCCACACTGCCCCATCTATGGATTAATATATCTAATTTAATCTGATATATATATTTGGAAGAGTTCTTAAAATTTTAATACAGATTAAGCAATATATCAAACCTTCTGGCTAGTGGGAGTCAGGTTAAACATGGATGTGAAAACTTGCCTCACTTCAGCAACTAAATTTTACTTTTGGGTCCCTGAAAATTAGGACGGCAAATGGTCTGAATGGAAAATCACATTTTGTAATGAGGCAAGTAGGTTGCAACCTAAGCCCAGTCATCTATTTCTTAGAGGTTTGTATTAACATCATATTGTAAATGAGTCATAAAAAACAGTAATAGTGCCATTTTATAAGAGGAATTTTCCAAGGCAGTTAAATCACCCACTTATCTGGTTCTTAAGTTTTTAGAAAAACACAGCATGTTTAGATTAGAGACCAATTTTAAATGGAGGTATGAATTGATATCCCACTTGTCGCTCGTCCCTCTCTAGCATAGATGACAAACAGGCGGGGTAATTCGTTTAGATGCTTTATTACATAGAAACAGATCAAGATGGATAGCAACATCATAAAATATAATCAAACTGATTAAAAGACAGACCTTACAGACTTACATGCTTACATCTCAACAGCTTACAACAAAATGGCTCAGTATTTATACACTTGTGCCAGCCCGTAGATAGTTTCTTAAAGGTACATACACACATTGATCTACATCTTCCCTCTTAAAAAGATTGCCCTTAGCTGGAAATAATATTGGAGTTAAACATCCATTACTATAGACATTAGAAACAAACACAATGTTCATGTCCAAGTTGCCGTGTATCTATAGCATGGTCTAGAGATGTGACTGGATCTGGTAACATAGCAATCTAGACTGGGTTTAGCAACAGGGACAGTCTTCGGGGAACAGCTCATATCAGGAACATCTGGATTCATCACAGGAATGGGAATATTCTCTGGAAATGGAACACTGAATAACTTACAATGAGATAAAGAGTCTTTGTCACAGGCTATGTGGTACAGGCTCGGACACCGACATCAAATGTTTCCAATTTCACCTAAACTCTACTCCTTGCGATTCCACAATATACGATCTCGGCTCTGAGCAAATATTCTTCATGACTCCAATCCAATCATAGCATTTGGATGGTTGCCTCCTCACCACTTCTCCTTCTCGTAATGGATTGAGTGGTTTACTGGTCTTATTATAGTAGGACTTCTAGGTTAAACATTTCTTCAACAGATTAGTTTTCATGGACTTGTTGTTCTTGACACATGGAACCAACAACTGACTACTGATTGGTAATGTGGTTCTGGTTTGTCTCAACAGAAGTCTCTGAGCAGGTGAACCAAGATGTTTATCACAAAAACTATTTCTGAGATTCAAGAAATTGAGGAAAACATCACTATTGTCTCATTTTGCCTTTTCTAGTAACTATTTTGTACTTTGAACTGGACATTCTACCAAACCATTTGACTGCGGATGCTCTGGGCTACTTGTATCATGAGTAAGGTCCCACTCTTTGGCAAATCTTTTGAACTGTTAGCGTGAATATTGTGTGCCATTGTCAGAAATAACTGTGCAGACTACCATGGACTACAAAATGACACTTCAAATTAGTGACAGTACTCGATGCTACATTAGGAAGTAGGTCAGTCTTGAACCAATTTGAAAAACAGTCTACTAACTCCATATAATGTTGACCATTCCATTTGAAAATGTCAGTAGCTACTATCGACCAAGGTAGTTCAGGAATCTAGTTTAAATGAAATGGTTCTTTCTGTTGATGTGCCTTTGTACTATTACACACAGAACAAGATAACACTCTCTCAATATCTTGTGACATAGAAGGCCAAAATACTAGACCTCTCATCCATTTTTGGTAGAGTCTGCTCCTGGGTGACCATGATGCAAAATAGTAATGTGCTGTTGTTGCAAAGACTTTGGAACAATTACTTTCAGACCTTTCATAATGATACCATTGTTGAGCTTGTATATCTGACAACTCTTAATGGCCTTATTCAAAGTTAAATCACTGTCACAAAGCAAAATCTTTCTCACAGCATCATCCTTAATACACACACCAGTCAGTCTTTTATCAATCACCAAATCTATAAGTTTTAGCCTTATTTCTCAAATCAGTTATATATGCTGCAAAAGTTTCACCAGGTGTTTGATCCTTTGTATAAAATAAGTGCCTTTCCATTGTAATATTTTTCTGGGGGTTACACATTTCTCTAAATTTACATTTTAAGCACTCAATGTCCTCACTTGACTCAGCCGGTGCAACAATATGATGGTTTCCGCCCTCTCCTGCAAAGATAGCAGGTGCATACACAAATGAATGCTCCCTTTCAATGGCTTCTGACCCAGTTAAATTAAGTAGAATAAATGTCTTTATATGGTCATCTTTATCAGAAAATGCAGCCTGTATGAAAATGTCATACTCTTGCTCAAACACTCTCCAGTTCTCTGCAATATTATTGTCAAAGACAAGTGCACTGGGTTTTCAAAATCCGTCATGCCAACAAAGTATGCACAAACACACTGAAAATATGGCCCTTGTAATTATGTGAAGCAAGCACACAGCCAGTACTTGCAATCTTATTCAAATGCTCAATAAACTCTCCTAAATACTGTAATTTGTGAAAATATGCTCTGAAATGGCTGTATCCTGTTAAATAACTTTACTGTAATAGTGCACAAACATGCAAGCACTTTATACACTTCTGATTACTCAGATATCTTTAATACAAAAAAATATGTGCTTAGCAAAAATGTGGTAATTCCCCCTTATTTTATTCATTTTATGCAATTCAGGCTTTACTTCAAACATTTTCAGTAGTAATTTGAATATTTTTATCAGTATCAGACATCTTGGTTTATTTAAATATCATTTAGAGCATTCTGTATACTCCGTTTCATATTTTGCGAATAAGGAATAGTTTGAGCAAGTTTTAACATCTGAAAATTACTTCTGACCTGTTTTGCAAATTATACATGCAGTAGGGATGATTCACTGCTGTATATTCCTCCAGTACTAACCAAACACCTCTCGGTCTCATATTGGAGAAACTGGAACTCTTTCCGGCAACAAGTCATTTTAGCCATGCCTCTTCTGAGACCATGTCACTTGTCCCTCTCTAACATAGATGATGAACAGACAGGGTAGTTCATTTAGATGCTTTATTACACAGAAACACATCAGGATGGATAACAGCATCATAAAATATAAATGAACTGATTAACAGACAGACCTTACAGATATACATGCTTACATATCAACAGCTTACTACAAAATGTCAGTCAGGCTCGCATGTGTTCAGTATTCATACACTTGTGCAAGCCCTTAGATAGCTTCTTTAAAGTATATACACACACATTGATCTACACCACTGTTTGCTTATATAAAAATCTCTGTCCTCTAGTGTTTGGCATCTGTTTATGGGAATCCCAAGATAGTGGATGACACGTTGCAAATACTTGTCATTTTCACAGACCTAAGTCAAGTTTTTGACTTTATAAGACATGACATCTTTATTAAAAGGCTGTTGGCACTTATGATAGATGAGAAGCTGGTTACCTGGACAAACTGGTATCAAACAAATATGGAATGTTCTCATAAATGACCCCTTTGGTGTGAAAAATAGCTCACCAGAAGGATTAAGTCTGGCATCATTACTGTTTAATTTATATATTGGTCACGTGTGTGTGTGTGTGTGTGTGTGTGTGTGTGTGTGTGTGTGTGTGTGTGTGTGTGTGTGTGACTGTCTGTTTTGTTGAGTGAGGAGTGACTCCTGCCAACTTTATGGACAGTCTTCTGACCTATACACAGAATTTTCTTGACAGAAATGTAAGAATAGACCACCTAGTCTTTTTCTGTACATTACAGTCACTCAGGATAGGCTAGTTGCAAATATAGTGATGATTTAAATTTGGAAAATTTCTAACAAAAAGAAATGACAGAGAGGGCTGACATTTTGTTTTAACCTTGGGGCAAATTACTGCATCAAAATGTTATCCCAAATGTCAATAAATTACCTTACATGAAAACAATTGATTAGGGTTGGGTGTTCACATAATGGGTAAGGTGTTTACCTCACAAACATAAGGTGCAGGGTTTGATTCTCACTTTTGGAAAATTGTGTAAACTTAAAAAGACCCAAAATGGCAGCTAGCCTAATATTTACCTGTGAGGATTTGGTGGTGACTTTACCCAAACAGGATTCAGCTCAGAAAAGTCTCTGTATACACAGATCGTGTTCTGGCTGTGGACAGTAAACATACAGTTGATAAACATATAGAACATCTTTTTGTAAAGGTGAATTGGAGGAACACTGAAATCTCCATAAGAGCATGCATCTCCACTGCTGGTTCATCTTTTTGCCCTTAATAGATAACTAATTGAATATTCAGCTAATTATAATGAAATTCTTGTAAGCAATATTTAGTCAACCAAATTTAAGTAATTCAACAATGCTATGCAAATACATTTAAATGTACCAGGTACTCATATTTTAAATATTAAATATAATTTTTTTCAAAGAAAATATTGCAACAATACAAACAACGTTAAAACATTTCAGACTCTAAAAAGTATATATGCAGGCACTGGAGTAATTTCTAAGAACTTTTAGTGTTATGAAGGAGGGAGTACATATGCTGCAAGAAGCTGCTAATTCTGCATGAACACATAATTGTGCAAAGCAGTACAACAATTATTTTCTTTATACAAAATGGAAAGTCTGCATTACAGACATTGCTGCAATGATAAAGATCTTCCTGTCTGGAAAGATGTGAACTGCATTTACTTTTAATTTGATGCAGTCAGTCTTGTGGATTGCCATAGGCTCTACCTGGCTGTACTCTGTGAACAGTACAGAAATCTAATAAATGAAAGAGAACAGAACTTGCACAATCTTTTTCAAAATATTATGTTATTTTGCAGCTATATGTAAGAAGGTCTTTATTTAAAAACATGTTTATAAGATAGAGTTAAGTTTATAACTTCTGCAACCATATCTCTAGATAAAGATATAATAAGTCCCAAATTTATCTAGATGTAATAAAGAAGCCTGCTGCTTACACAATACCTGGTGACAGAATGGAAGCTTAACTATAGAAAAAATGGTCCTTTTCTGTAATTAAAAGTAAATGATGCAGGAGATAAGTGGCTGTGTTGCATGCTTTCTAGTGATGTTAATATATAGGCTGAAATACTTTGGTCTAGAAATGAGCAAGGACTTGGCCAGCATAGTGGCACAAAGAAAAGGCTTCCATTGGTGCAGCCAGTGGCCTTAGTTTGGCAATGTATTAAGGCCACTGGTAGGCTTAGCCAAGAGAGAATAGGATGAGATGGCTAATGGTTAGTTGGTCCAGTCACAGGGAGGAAATGATGGCTTCAAGACAAACTTCTGCCTGGGTGTCCTCTGGTAGAGACCAAAGGGAGTGCAGCGCAACAGTTCAAAGGAGAGTAAAGGATGAGCTGGTGTCAATGATGTCTTGCCTCCAGGATAAGGAGTGTGACAAGCTGCTGCCCCATGATGACCTGTCCCATAGCTCTCCACAAGGTCCTTGCTTCCAAGCTAAAAGGATTTTATCACAAGGCCAACTCCCTGAGGAGTTATGTGGCTTACCAAGTGATGTGACATGTCTGGGAATGTCTGGTAAGAGGTACTGAGGTACTAAGGGGGAGAAGATGGGATATGTAGGACAAGAGACCAGGTTGATTTAGTGGAAGGTTAGGGGATTCAATTAAAAAAAAAGACATAAGCAAATGTTTGAAGGAATAACAGCTTAACTCATGTTGCAGGTTGTAGACTTGAAAAAGAAGGCATAATTACTTCAAAGCTTGCAAGCATACACACAAACTTACAGAGGACAGACTTCTGATAATACACTTTAAAAGAGTTAATCAATGCGAAAAAAAACTCCTACTACTTTTCTAGTGGCAGTGAGAAGAATGCAGTGTATGTACTACTACCGAATACATTGCTGTTAACATAAGTAAATATTCCTTTAAAATGGCTCTAGAAATTCAGCTGAGAGAAAATAAGCAGTACCATTATGATCACAGTTTCCAGCTTCCCATGGTGCAGTGCAGTGTGAAAACAAATGCTGCACTGATCTTCAGCTCTTACCTGCAGCTAAACAGTGGCCACCTACTATCCTATCCCAGAGGTACAAAGACCAGTCTCTTTCAATGAACTATAAACAGATCTGGACTTTCCCAAGCAGAGTCTCTCAATAAGCTGCATTTGTCCACTGAAGTACAGATTTGTCCATTTAAAATTCTGACAAAAAAAATGCTAAGTAAATTAGAATTTTTGTTGTTTTCTTCATGAATTATCTGCAATTTTATTCTGAAGATTTTAGGACAGGAAGAATTATTAGCTATGATTGCAGCTCTAGGAATTTTTCTCCTCTAGTATAGTAACAGTATGTGGTTTATTTAATATATTGATTTTAGGTTAGCAAGTATTTTAACCACAATAGTAAATTTCAGTGGCTCTGCAAAACATTTTGTGCTGTTTTAAACTGTTGTTACCTGCCAACCATCAGCTTTCCCATGAGCAAATGGTCCATTTGTTCCCCTGATCCGATTGGTGGAGACCATTACCCAGACAGCCATCAGGGTGTTTGCAGTTATGGTTATAACCCCATCCTGAGGGCTGACATGCACACTCACATATAAGGGCCTGCTATGGTTTCTTCTGCTGGCATACACCTTCCTACACATACACTTTTAATGTACTTTTATGGAGGCACACTTCTCTATTAGACACAGCACAACAATGGAAAATGCAAATTATAAGATTATATCAAAATGCATAGTAAAAACTGAAATAGAAAAATGCAGTCAACTAGGTTAATATTAACACATTTATAAAAATCTGTTAGAGATATAATAAAATCTAATAAAAATCTAGTAAAGTAACTTTAAAACAGGATTTGAGTTGATGTATACAAGAAAGATTTTTTTTTGAAAAGAGTACTTGGTAAGGAAGCAAGCAGTAGGACTGAAAGAGATAGGTAACATGTCATTGGAATGGTAATAGAAGGGCATTTGGGAGTTCATGATAATTCCAGGAATGAAATAAATCAAGAGTTATATCTCCCTGATTGTATTTGAAACTGCTGTTTTTTGTGGGGGTAGAAAGCTAAGTAGACAAAAATTATAAAGGTTGTGACAAATATCAGCCAGTTTAGAAGTTTAGAGGGGATAGGCTTAGTTTAAATACATGTGCATTTTGAGTGTATAAAAGGAAACAGCAAGCAGATGATGAGTTTTATAACAAGAAGCTGATTAGCAAGTTGTAATTACTTGATAGGTTTACTATACTTAAGATATTTCTAGAATGAGCATCCATTTAAAATGATTATTTTGTGATACATCTGGTGCTAGTTGGTTTCAGGGAAATATGATGTGCCAGAATTATTAACTGGAAGAGAAGGATAAACAGTTATTTGGGTGAAAGTATTCAAAGTTTTAGCTCTGAAAGAGAATAATTTAGCATCACTGTATCTGTTGTTGCAATTACACACACATAAATGAGTAACATTTTGTGATCCTAAAACCTGTTCCTGATTAGGCTGTTATTATATGATAAATATATTTCATGGCAAGGTAGTTATTTTGGAGCATAATTTTGTGATGCACTCTCTCTAGAAAATCTCTGTGTTGTAAGAGTTGCCAAAGTTAGGCATTATCAACAAAAGTAAAATAGTTTGTGAAGTAAATTAGTTCAAGTGTTTTAGTATGTGTATAGGCTCATAGGATTATTCTAATCTAGTGGAATTTCAACAATTATAAACTTAGGCCATGAAAGAAGAGCTATAGAAGGTGATTTAATGTTTCAGAAGTGAGAAGGTGATTATTCTAGAAGGAAGGTAAATAAGGGCAAGTTGATAAAAAAAAAGAATAAAAAAGAAGCAGAGATGACTGAGCTGGCATAGTTAGGCATTTGTAGACCGTGACTCCTGGGAATCACATACATTCAACTAATTGAAGTTTGAACATTGTTATGGCTTTACATTGTCTTACATGACTTGATGATTCCCTGTAACTGTGTGCTGATGAGGGAGTAGTAGAAATGGATGTCAGTGTACTTTTGTGTGTAGTCAGTTTATCTGAGTGTGAGGCTATTATGGCTGAGGAGCCCTATATCTGTGCCTTGGAGAACAGGAGTATTTTTTTATAACCTCTGCTTGATTGTGTTTGTTTACTGACAATGATGTTACACTGCCCCAGCATGCCTGGGGAGATTAGTTTAGCCAAAGAAAAAGAATAATGGTTTGTAGCTCCATAGCTGGCAGCTGGATGAATAGATTAGGATGTGGCTGAAAAGGTTAGATATAGCTCTCAATGTTCTGCCCAGTAATTTGGTACAAATCCAAAAACAAAGGGAAAAAGGATCAAAACTGGACAATTTATAAATATTACTCTGATTCACTTAAAACGTTAATAGAAGGTTTTACATCAACGTGCCTTTTCTTACTGATACGTAGTATATATCTTTAATTTCTGACATTATTGGCTGACTAATCTACAGTGATTTACCAGAAATTCAAAAATGTTATAAGAATTAGGGAAAAACTATTAGGGAAGAATCAAGGACATTTGATTGATATGATGGTAGTAATCAAAAGTTAGTGGTTTACGCTGGATTTGGTCCTACTGCTGTAGTAATAGTCTTAATAGAGTGTGTGAGTGAAATAAAGATAGCAAAGGGGGGGATAGATAGGGCTAAAAAATATAACATATCAAAAATGGGGAGAGTTTCATAATTACAACCTAGCAATAAGTATAGCAGCTAAACTAAAACAACTACTAACAACTAATACTAGTGCATGAAACAAAATATCACACTTAATTATGCAATGACAATAAAGTTGCTAACAATTTAGGCACCAGTACAAATAGGCACATTGCAAAAAAAAGAGATGGACAGTAGACAACCAAAAAAAAGGGAACTAGCTAAATATTGACATAAGTAATGAACAGCCAGCATATGATATTTAAATGGGATAAAATTAATAAATCAATAATCAACAAATGCACACTTTATATTAAATGGTGAGTACAAAAAATCAGTGATACAGCCAATGGATAAGCACCAGCTAAATGCAAAAATAGGGTTCATTTTATAAAGCGACTACTAAAGCAGTAAATATAAACACAAAGCCAGATAAATTACTAAGGCAGTAAGTCAAAGACTAATGAATAAGTGTCAAAAATGTACTGAATTCATGCTTAGCAATAAAGTGAATTACAGAAGTGTAACTAAGCTGTAAGTAAGGAGACAGAGAAAAAGGCAGTGAAATGGATATAATCTACACAATGATATACAGGCTGTACTATTTACCAGTAAGATTTGCAGTGCCCAGCAGTGCTCTGCAGAGCACACCAAAGCACCACATAGACTTGTTATGTAATGACTGCAAAGCTGCACTCCTACAGAAGGAGGAGGTCAGTCAAAATCAAGCCTATGTTTCCACAAAAACTGGCCAATTAAATTCAAGCTTTTGCTCAAAAAGAAGTCAGTTAATCAAAATCAGGCTCTCTGAAACTTCCATGGAACTCATACTCAAGTAACTGGGATGTGGAAGCTTCTACTGTCACCAGAAATTGGAACACTGCAGATCCAAGGCTAATTCAATACATCACAAGGACTTCTCCTGTTTGTTAGGACTGGGCCATGAGAAGTCCTTGGAGTGTACTGCATTAGTCAGAAGTCGGATGGAAGAGGGTTTTTTTTCATTTCCTGCTTCTCTGTAATCTCTTGTGGTCTTCTCTGAATTGTATGTCAGAATGCTAACAGTAGCTCAACACTGAACTGTGCCAAACCAAGCCTACATTTAGTAGAGTGGTGCTGAAATGGACAATATCTTCTAGTGAGTTAAGGGTAAATAATACTGACCTGTTAATATTTCAAAGCATAAAGCATGGATGATAAATTTGAAGATAAAGATGTTTAAATGATTTAGAATACGTTACCAGAGTGTGAGTAGAGGTTTTAGTTTTCCAGAAAGCATACATGGGAGCACAGTTGCAGAAATGATGTTTCTTGTAGAAGAAACTAGGACACAGTCTAGGGTAAATTATTAATTAGTTTATGGGTGCAGATGGTATTATCGATGAGTTGAGCATAGCTATATAGAAGGAAGTCTACAATGGAGTAAGCACCCTTAGTGTTTTTCTTTCTGTTAACATTATAAAATGATGATTGTATGCTTAATATTTAACAGGGAGGTTGAATCAGACATAGAGACTAGAAAATGGCAGTGTCAGAGATTATTTCCATGTGTCCAGCACTTTTAAATGTCTCATCTTTATGAAAGGTACTGAATACAGTTTGATGGACTGACTTCAAGGTCAGTTATAAGAGGTTTTACCCATGCCTCACAAGTTTGAATTAGTTGATCTAAAAGTATAACTCTGTTTAATTCATAATGTATATTCTGACATAAACAATTTTTAATGCTGTAAGAATATGATCAGAGGGTTGGTTCAGTATTCAAAAAGGTCATTTGCTGATCTGTGGATCCAGAGTTTGTATGTTTACATCTTATCACCCATTGGGTTTTGATGGATTGCACATGGTTTCTTATGCTGCTCAGTATGGTGTGCATATGTTATTTGGGTTCGGAATAGATAGCTACAGAATAGACAAAATTAATTAAATGTGTTTTAATAGAAACATTAGGAAATAATGATGCTTGTATGTTAGTATGATGAGTAGTGTTTTAATTTGTTTGTATGTAAATGCACAGGCAGATTTATTACAAACACTCACCCCTTGGAAAAGCACATCTGCACACTCAAAAAAGCTAAATGTCTCCCTGTTACTCACAGATCCAAACTAATCCTGGACACCCAAGTCTTTAAAATCATGTACCAACAATTAGTAAGGGATGGAGTGTGTATTCCTAATTAAAATAAAGAAAAATCCATCTATGGGACTAAACTACACTCCAGAAATATTAGTCAAACCATTAGCTGAAAGGCTAATTCTAGTACTATACAATATCTGTAATACATTTCTAAGATATGGTATTGTCCCAGAAATGTGGGAACTATCTTATATTATATCTATATTAATAAAAGGAAAATCAAATGTTATTATGCATTGCAAACTAGTTAAGTCTTATTTCCCTGCTTAGCAAGTGTTTGAATGTTACCTGTCTGAGTTAATAGAAAAAAACAGCAAGTGTACATCAGCCATAGACATAAATCAACATGTTTTTATTAAGGGAAGGACAGTCTTAACTACCTTAGCTGAATTATATGACCAGGTAACAATGGCCATGGATCTAGGACTGTTCTGTAGCATTGTTTTCTTAGCTCTTGCAAAAGTCTCTGCTTCATTGTCCCATCATTCTATTTATAAAGTTTTATATGACTTTAGATTTAATTATTTGTTTAACAAACTGGGTCAAAAAATTGTTGGCGGACAGAAAGCAGAAAGTTGTCTTGCAAGGATGAAAGTCGGATTTTATGAAAGTTCACAGAGGCCTGGTACTGTTGTCCATGACTGCTATTATTTAATTTAGCCTTTTTCAGGGTATTCAAACGTAAGTCATTTTGGTTAAAAAGAATAATTGCAGATGACTGTAAGGTACACTTTATTGTTACTAGCTATAAGGATTATAATAATACATATGTGTATCTAAACAAAATAAAAGAATCGGAAATAAATGCAGGTATTTCATTCAGTACTAAGTAGCGTAAGGTAATGTTTTTTGGTAAACCAGACATTAAACATTCTGTTTTTTTTAGAGAATTCTCTACTTCAGGAGGTTATGCAATACAAGGATTTAGGGATAACTTTACCAATAATTTCTCATTTTCCAAATGCTCATGATGTGTTATGCAAGGCTTTTGTGCATATAAGTCTGTTACTTAAAATGTTAATAGCAGGAATATAAATAACATGCTATATCTGTATCAGATTTGCATTAAACCATCAATGGAATTTAATAGCTAGTTTTGCAGTTACTCTTTTAGTGATCTTAATAGGATTGAATGTGTATAAAGAAAATTTATGAAAAAATTCATGACCTATCAACATATGAATAATTTGAAAGATGCAGAAGGTCTAACTTGTTCTCCATATACTACAGGCATTATAGAGGAATACTGATTTTGGCACACAGAGCTTTGAAATAATGTTCCTTGAACAATAAGGAGTTCTAAAAATTTAGTGGAATTTAAGAATAAATTGGACAAATGGGTTGGGGCTGAGGTATATAACCATTCATTTACAGTGTCTATGTTTCTAGAAGGCCTTAGGGCCAGAACACAGGATATAAACTTATTAACTTAATATTCGCCCTCCCCCAAGACTGTATGAAAAAATGCCTTCCTATAACATACTCATTGCATTTCACTGACTGGTCCATCCCTGTCCACATCAAGATTTTCCTTACATTCCTTTAAACATGTCTTTTTATTATTTTAGCCCCCGCCCCTAGGAATTCCAACCCACAGATATCAGAGAGCCACAAAACAACTACTTCAGGAAGGGCATTCTAGCATATATACAAATTCAAGCCAGATGCTCTTGCCCACAAGATGGGCACATCGCATGATCTCATCATGCTTCACTTTACTCTTTTCCCAGTAACCTCTGTCCCCTACTTCTCCTTCATCTATACACTGATATCCCACTCCAGTCCCTAAACTAACTCTAACAATTTCACTCACCCTCACATAACCAGCACTCAATCCCTAAACCAATGTTAACACTCTATTCCTTCCTCCCATCTACTTTTCTTCTATTCTTACAAGCATGTACATATAGCACATGTGCATGTGGTGTACATAGTTGTGTTCATTTGCATCTCCTAATACCAGGGGTTATTTCTCTGTACCTACTATATCACTTTAACTAGAATAATTGATGTATATGTATCATAGCAGTGGTTATGACACATATATATATATATATATAATTTATGTATGTGTTATAACCACTGCTATTGTATCATTATGCTGTATAACTGAATACATGTGTATGCATTGTATCCCATTGCTGCATAGCCTGTAAATATCCTTAATTCATCTAGACAGTGTAAGCAAATGGTCATTTTGATTGATTGGTACACTACCCTGTTAAAGAAAATAAATAAATAAATATGTATGAAGCTTTGAATGAAATAATAAAGTTGGGTGTCTGACAACAGCCTGAGTGGGAGGATATTTGAGTTGTTAGTATTAGATCTTCAAAAGAAACCATTTAATAATAGTTCACAATATGACACTGAACACACAAAGACACTGTAAAGCTTTCACCAGTGGATTTGACTCCAAAATGAAGAAGCAGCCTTGTGGCATGATACTGAGTCCAGACTACTTTGTACTTTTCAAGATACACTATGTTATATACCCAGTATCTACCAGTGCCAGATGCTGAGAGACAAGACAGTAGTGATATATTGCAGAAAATGAATGACGTTAAGCAAGTCCATGAGCAACTCTTGCAGAGAAAAAAATAATAATAATAAGGTAGGGTGCTTGGCAATAAAATCTGGAGTCATCTGTTGTGACAAGCCAACCAAAGTCTATTAACTAAAACCAGAGATAGTCCACAATAAGACACGGTAGGATGGGAGATAACATTGGTGCAGTAATTATCAGGCATGAGCAGGCAGTTAATCTGTACACATTAAAGAACAACTAGCCAAAAAATGGAAGGAGAACGTAAGGGATTAAATTTTACAAACTAGCTAGTGGACTTTTTTTTTATTTCTAAAGGAGCAGTGAATCTTATATAGATGAAACAGCTTTATTTTTTTTCTTACAGGACCAAATCAGCATTTGTTGCTTTGTGTCAGGGAAGTGTGTGTTTGAAAACTTTTCTGTGTTGTTGGCCAGAATTAACTAACAAGAAACAGCAGACAAGAAACTAAAATTCAAAAATATTATACAGTCATGCCAGTGGCTTTTCATTTTTTCAGTGCAGAAGGCAATGGATTAGGCAGACATCTGCATACTGTATGTTCAAAGATAAATGGGTGTACTATTTTGTTAAGGAAAAATCACAGTGATGTGTGACAAACAGAGCCATCAGCAAATCTAACAATAGAATACTCATCTCACACATTCATGAGTTTGGTGCAAACAAGAAATGTCATATTTTATAATAAGAGGGCACTGTTTCTTGGGAATGTTTAAATCTTCTTCTAAGGTGAAGAGGCAACAACATGGTCATCTAACCAATGCAAACCATCTTTTGCTTCATATAGTGACCCTGCTTCACATACTAGGGGATCTAATATGGGCGTGCAGATGAGGTTTTGTGTTCTCATAACACCTGTCAACCTCTTAGCCCAACAAATCTGGACAAAGCCAAAATAATGTTTGGGGGAGACAAAGGGCCAAAAATAGGGGCAGATTTTAAATATTGCTCTTATAAACTTAGAAAGTTGCTAGAGTAAATAATGCACACATATATGCATAAATACATACAGAGAGAGAGAGAGGGGGAAAGAGAGAGAGAGAGAGAGAGAGAGAGAGAAGGCTACAAACCACAGCCAATGGGTTCACGCCATACTAACAGGAGAAAGGGAAAGGCTAACTCTCCCTGTCAAATGATTGGCTCCCTGCTTGCATAATATAGAGAAATCCATCCTCTCTATTGTTGAATTCCCATCTAACAGGAACATAGAAATGCAAATTCCCTGATATCTGATCAGCTTCATGTCTGACATCTTGTTAGGAAATAGGGAAAGGACTGCCAAGTGCTTGATTTTCTAACTGTATAGAGAGGGGTACCAAACAGGTGATATTTCCTCAGGGCTTAAAAAGTGTCAGCAGAACAGAATGCTGCCTATCCTGTGTTTGGAGTTTGGGGAAGGAGAGGAGTTTGTTGTATATGTATGTGTTGTATATGTATTTGTTGTGTGTGTGTGTGTGTGTGTGTGTGTGTGTGTGTGTGTGTGTGTGTGTGTGTGTGTGTGTGTGTGTGTGTGTACATCTATCTGCCATTTTGTCCTAGGAATGGGTGTGCAGCACTCTCACTGTTGTTTCCCTTTTTTACTTTGTATGATCTTGATGAAAGGGATTACCTTTCCCTTGGAAACTTCTCCATTGGAAAATCTGAGGAGGCATGAGTTCCTTGAGATATGAGTGTGCTCATATCTATTCATTTTTGAGGGTGGGGATAGGGGTGCAGCTTTGGTGAGTTTTACCACAGTGTTTTGATGTTGGTGCAAGTGACCACCTCCTCCTCCTCCTCATACATTTCTACCTTAGAAAGTCTGAGGAGATGCAAGTCTCTTATGAGATGAGTATACACACCATGTATGTTCTTGATGAGGCTAATAGTGACAAGTCACCCCTTTGATGAGTCCATCCAATCAATAGCTTTGTTTTGATGAATGGGTTGTTGACAGGATGAATAGCTATCCAAAGACCAATGCCCATCACTACAGCTTTATGGACATCATTTTGTTTTTTGTTAGTTGTGTTTGCCTTCTGCAATGTTCTATGAAAATCACTTGAAAATGAATCTCAAGAAAAAGGTGTTGCTTAGCAAATTTCTGTGCATTGCACACTACAGTTTATATGTAAAAAAAAAAAACCTGTTATGAGATTTGATAATTTAGTTAAAAAAGATTCCTTATATAAATAATGGGGTCTCAGTATTTCACACCTTAATCTACTTTATAATACTAGCATTACAATGAAAGGTCCTATGGTAAGAAAGGTAAAAAGGGTAGCTTTACTTGCTCATAAACTGTGCTTTATGAGAACCTCTGAAAAAGGTGCTATGGAATTGAACTCCAGTTTGTTAATCTGACTATGTCAGATCCCAAAATGAAATTGAATGCACTTACCCCCCCCCCCTCATACACACACACACATGCACACACAATATACTACACACAGACAACTACAAACCATTTTTGCTTTATTCTGAGGCTGCCATTGAAGAAATTAAAAGTGTCTCAGTCCAACCCATTTCAATGATCCTGCCTCTGATATCCTAGCTGCTACAAATCAACATACATTTTTATGTATATTTATATGTATATGCATATATGTTTCTATATCTATATGCATGGATCCCTATCAGCTGATCGAGATTTCAAAAACTCAAACTCCATATAGTTGAGACCATATGATCGAGTTTTTGCAAATTCAAAGCTTTTGAATGGAGATCGTGATACAGTGAGGATCGGGAAATTTACCTTTTTCCTCACTGTAGTGTGATCTCAGAGTTAGTATCCTGTCACCCTTAGGCTTTCGTATACTGGCCAAGGCTCTTGCCACCCCCATAGTGCCTTTTTTAGGCAAGGCTCAAAGGACAAACACACCTCCATAGACAACCCAAGGATAAAACAACTAAAGGTAATGCTACTCAATGCCAGAAGTCTAAACCTCAAGATGCACGCACTCGAGGCTCTCCTCAGTATGGAGAAAATCGATGTCTGTACAGTAACAGAAACCTGGTTCAAGGCTCCTGAGAGCACCCCAGCACTACCAGGTTATAACTCATACCATGCGTTTCAGCCCCAAAACTCGGACCGAAGCACAAAAGGAGGGGGAGTATCTATATTCATCAAAGATACCTACACCTCCAGGTTAGTGGCACTGCACGAAGCATCGGAAACCATCCATGTGCAACTAACAGCGGGCAAAACTGCCTTTCAGTTTGTAGCCTGCTACAGAACACCCTCCCTATTACAGGAACCCCACTTGGCATTCCTGAGAATACTGGAGAATATGAAGGTCTCTCCAAACATTATGTTATTGGGTGACTTCAACTACCCAAACATTGACTGGGAAAACTACTCAAGCCCAAACACCCTCACCCAACGGTTCCTTAAATTTATAAACTCTAACGCGATGGAACAATTGGTCACCACTCCCACAAGAGGGAACAACATATTGGACCTGGTCATCACCAACATGGGGACTCTATGTTCCACACCAGAGGTAAACCCCTCATTGGTAAGATCAGACCATAAACAAATTTCCCTGGATATCCATATCCCGTCCCCACCCCCAGCCAAGGAAATCACTGTAAAGAATTTCTCAAAAGCCAACTTTGCACTTCTCAAGACTGAGGTGGAATCCTTCAAATCTCCCGGGCCAGAGGATAATACAGTCCAATCCACAGAATCCTTTACAAATGCATTCTATGAGCACCTGCAGGAATGCATGGATCATGCTATCCCAAATAAAACCAAGACTCACTCCTCCAAAAACAGGAGACCAGTCTGGTGGACACCGGCCATAAATAAGCTATACAACAGAAGGAGGAAGCTACTACATGACAGAGCAAAATCCCAAAAAGCAAAGGCATCTCTGATCAGTATTAGCAAGAAACTTCGATCCCTCATAAAATCATCAAAGGACAGTTTCGAAAGAAAAATTGCCCTAGACACTAAAGATAATCACAAGGCCTTCTTTAGTTATGTCAAGAATATGGGTGGAAACTCCCAGATATGCTCTGAATTGTTACATAACAGTACAAAATATACCGAACCTACAGACATAGCCAACATCCTGGCAGACATATTCAGCACAAACTTCTCCCCCCCTTTCCCCCCCAAAGGAGCAAATGCCTATCCCAACTGAATGTAACCTCCCTGACATCACAGATGCACAGGTAAAAGCTGCCCTCTCCAAAGCAAAAAACACAGCATCTATGGGACCGGACGGTGTCCCAGGCTGTGTCTTACACGAGCTCCAAGAAGAACTGAACCCTCACATTAAGTCACTGTTCAAACTTAGCCTTACTACAGGATATGTACCCAAAGAAGGGCGTACAGCTACAGTGGTCCCACTCTACAAAGGTGGTGCCACAACGGACCCCGGGAACTATCGCCCCATAAGCCTGACTAGTCTGGTCTGTAAAACTATGGAGCATATTATCATGGAACTCATAAACAAAGACATTGGGAGCCTCCAGACACTGGACCCTACCCAATCCAGCTTTGTTAAGGGCAGATTCTGCCCTTAAACCTAGTTGATTTCTTTGAAATAGTTACCAAAGCCATAGATGAGGGCAAGGTAGTCCACACAGCCTACCTGGACCTCGCAAAAGCCTTCGACACAATACCCCACTCGGGCATCATAAATAAGCTTACCAGCTTAAATATCAACCCCTATATCACAAGATGGGTTGCAAACTGGCTCAGAGATAGAACCCAAATGGTCAGAATCGCAGGTGCCATGTCCGAATCCAAACCAGTTACAAGTGGCATCCCACAGGGCTCAGTTCTGGGACCTCTCTTGTTCTCTGAGGTTCAGGCTAACATGGGGGGATTATGGCTGACAAAGTTTGCAGATGACTGCAAACTGGGGGCCATAATCAAATCTCCAGCTGACACAAGCATCCTCCAAAAGGGTCTCACAGTGATGAATGCTTGGTGCCAGAGCCACGACCTCAAGCTAAATGCTAAAAAGTGCATAGTTATCCCCTTTGGGAAAAACAAGGTGCCCACAAATTACCACATAGGTGGTAATCCATTAAGTACGGAAGAAGTAATTAGAGATTTGGGGACCAACATAGATAGTAATCTCTCCTTTGATAATCACGTTGCCAAAGTGGTTAGAAAGACCTTCTATATAGCCCACCTTATCATGAAAGGGTTCACATCTAGATCAAGAGAGGTCATTGTGCCCCTCTACTTGTCACTCATCAGGCCCATAATTGAATACAATGCCCCTTTTGGGATGTACTTTACCCGACACCTGCAGCAACTGGAGAGACCCCAAAAGTACCTCACCAAGAGGATCATGGGCTACAAACAGATGTCCTATGCAGCTTGCCTAAAGAAACTCCAGCTCTACTCAGTTGCTTACCGCCTACTCAGAGGCGATCTATGCTTGACGTACAAAGCCATGTCAAACCCAGAATTAATGGACATGCTCCACCTCAAAAAATCCAAGTCCCTTAGAGCTACACGCTCC